>NC_135670.1:7342910-7559338 GCF_964188315.1 Podarcis muralis | reverse complement strand
TTCTTCTTACAGCGGTTCTCAACCTGTGGGTCCCCAGTAGTTGTTGGACTACAACTCCCATCATCCCTGAGCTCTGGCCGTGCTAGCTAGGGATGATGGGAGTTGTAGTCCAACAACATCTGGGGACCCACAGGTTGAGAGCTGCTATGGGAGAAGCAGAAGGACCTGACAGCTGGATCTCAGCCTCTTGAGAATTTCAGCTTTTTTCATACTTTTATTTTTAAATGAACACAGGCAGGTTTCTAGACCTTGTGGAACTGAGCATCCTGAGAATTTCAGCTTTTTTTTGTCTTCCTATTTTTAAATGAACACAAGCAGGTTTCTAGGCCTCATGGACACACACACAAAAAAAGCGCCTCGAATTTGCACTTCAGCACCGTGAGGATTTAGGAGGTAAAAGTCCACAAAGAATTTTTTTAATCCTATTGAAAGAAGCAGTCTATATGGAATGTGGACCAGGCACAAAAACCTACTGGAAAGAAAAACGCCCCTGTGGCTATTTCCCACAAAAGAAAATAAATATGGGGGCATAAAGAAAATAAATATGGGGGCTACATTAAATTTTTTTGAAGGTGGTTGTAAACCTTAAAAAAACAAGAAGAGATTTGAGAATGGATATCCGATTGGTTTCAGTATTGTCAAGTAAATGAAATATTCTGCACAGAATTTTGCTTGATGGTTGCCATTAATTTGATTTTAATTTGATTTAATTAATTTTATAATGAATGTATTTTGATTGTTGTTAGCCGCCCTGAGCCCAGCTTCGGCTGGGGAGGGCGGGATATAAATAAAAATTATTATTATTATTATTATTATTATTATTATTATTATTATTATTATTATTATTTAGATATGCAGAACAAAGAGAAGACTTTGAAATCAAACTGTTAAGAGGGTAAGGAAAAAACAGATCTCAAAAATGTACAACGCAAGCACATTTTCAAACCTCACGGATGCAAAGAAAGTGCCAAAAAGATTCTTGAGAATGTTAGCCTTTTTCCTTTGGGTTGAAGAAATACAAGCAAGTTCCTAGACCTCATGGATGAAACCTGTGTTGGTAATGACTTGTGAAATTGCTGGGTGCGGAGATCTCTTTCTCGCTTCCCCTCTCGCTTGGACTACTGCAATGCGCTCTACGTGGGGCTACCTTTGAAGTTGACCCGGAAACTACAACTAATCCAGAATGTGGCAGAATCCAGAATGGTGACTGGGAGCGGCCGCCAAGACCACATAACACCAGTCTTGAAAGACCTACATTGGCTCCCAGTACGTTTCCAAGCACAATTCAAAGTGTTGGTGCTGACCTTTAAAGCCCTAAACGGCCTCGGCCCAGTATACCTGAAGGAGCGTCTCCACCCCCATCGTTCTGCCCGGACACCGAGGTCCAGCGCCGAGGGCCTTCTGGCGGTTCCCTCATTGCGAGAAGGAAAGCTACAGGGAACCAGGCAGAGGGCCTTCTCGGTGGTGGCACCCGCCCTGTGGAACGCCCTCCCATCAGATGTCAAGGAAATAAACAACTACCTGACATTCAGAAGACATCTTATGGCAGCCCTGTTCAGGGAAGTTTTTAATGTGTGACATTTTAGTGTATTTTTGGTCTCTGTGGAAGCCGCCCAGAGTGGCTGGGGAAACCCAGCCAGATGGGCGGGGTACAAATAATAAATTATTATTATTATTATTATTATTATTATTATACAGACCACAGGCCCATCCAGCTCAGCAGTGCTTACACTGGCCGGCAGCAGCTGTCCAGACATCCTCTCTCTCTCTCCAAGTTGCTTGTGCCATTGAAACCCCTCCGGGATACAGGGGCCTTGCACTTACCAATGTCCACGTGGTCTCTGCCCAGGGCTGCCAGCTTCAAGAAGAGAATCTCGTGGTAAACGCTCCTAAGGAGAAGAAGACAACGAGGAGAGGGAATCAGAGAAGCACAGAAGTCCCTGCGAAGGCGCCCATGGGACCGCGGGGAATTTTGTAGCTTGGCAACAGAGGGCCTGCTTTGCATGTAGAAGGTCCCCACTTTAAACCCCAGCATCTCCCGGTATGGTTGCCTGAAACTGTGGCGAGCTGCTGTCAATCAGTGCAGACAGCACTGAGTTGGATAGTCCAACAGACTGAGAGGTAGCTCCCTATGTTCCTATTAAACCATCCCTTTCTTCATGAGGCCTGCAATCTTGGCTTGCCTTTAGGGAAAGGATTAAGGCAAAATTAAATCCTTCGAAGACAGAGGTCCTCTGGCTGGGACGGGACGATATGGGATTGGGGGGGCAACTCCCATCTCTTGTGGGGGTGCAATTAGTCCCAGCACTGTCTGTTAAGAGTTTGGGTGTAATCTTTGATACCTCCCTCTCTATGGAGGCGCAGATTACAGCTATAACAAAGGCGGCCTTTTTTCATCTCCTTCAAACTAAGCAGTTGGCTCCTTACCTCTCTCGCCCTGACCTAGCCACTGTGATCCATGCGACGGTCACCTCCAGACTGGATAATTGTAACTCGCTCTACGTGGGGCTGCCCTTGAGACTGACCCAGAAACTCCAGCGGGTGCAGAATGCCGCGGCGAGACTCCTTACGGGGCCCTCGCTGCGGGATCACATTCACCCGGTGCTATACCAGCTGCACTGGCTCCCAGTGGGGTACAGGATCAGGTTTAAGGTGCTGGTTTTAACCTTTAAAGTCCTATACGGCTTAGGACCCTCGTACCTACGGGACCCCCTCTCCTGGTATATCCCACAGAGGAACTTACGGTCTTCAAACAAAAACATTCTGAAGGTCCCAGGCCACAGAGAGGTTAGGCTGGCCTCAACTAGAGCCAGGGCTTTTTCAGCTGTGGCTCCAATCTGGTGGAACACTCTGTCACAGGAGACTAGGGCCCTGCAGGACTTGACATCTTTCCGCAGGGCCTGCAAGACAGAGCTGTTCCACCAGGCCTTTGGTCAGGGCGCAGCCTGACTCCCTCCTTTGGCAGTCTTTACAGAACTTTACTTTATGGTTGCCATCAATTTTGATTTTAATTAATTTTTATAATGTTTCTAGAATGTTGTACTATTTTCGTGTTGTTAGCTGCCCTGAGCCCAGCTTCGGCTGGGGAGGGCGGGATATAAATAAAATTTATTATTATTATTATTATTATTATTATTATTATTATTATTATTATTATTGCAACAAGGCACTTGCCTTGGACGAGGAAGGCCTCTGGTTCCGACATCTCCAGGTATGTCTGCCCCAAATCCCAACAGTCCGACTTAATATAAGGCGTCTTCCTCTGTGACTATTTAAATATACCCTTCATCCAGAAGCATGGGAAGCAGAATCCTCCTTTTATCTTTAGGAGAGAGGGTAGCAGGACACCTGCCTTGCATGCAGAGCGCCCAAGCTTCAATTCTTTGACATGCCCAGGCAGGGCTGGGGAAAGACTCTCGCCTGAAACCCCAGACGGCCTCTGCCAGCCAGTGTAGGCAACACTGAGGCAGGTGGGCCTAAGCTTGCCGCAGGGACGTGCAGGAGTGGGTGGGCAGAGGGGAAGGAGAGGAGAAACCGTACCTGGGCATGTGTGCCGTGCCGGACTGCTCCTTCACCGTGTCCAGGAACAGAGAGATGGCCTTGTGCATCTCGCCCATCCCGACCGAGCTCAGCACAGCCTCCAGGAACGAGAGCGAGAAGGGGTGGTTGTGTCGGCGCCAGGACTGGAGGCGGGTGGGGATGTTACCTGGGTGGGGTGCGAAGAAAGGCGGTTACGTGTCTGCAAGCGGACTTATGCATATTGCTTTGCGCTACTTCCTGCTGCTTAACTGTGTTGCACAAAATGTGGATTCCCTCCTGTTATTATTAGTTGTAACCGTATTTGGTACTCTGTGAATTTTGCACTATATGGGGCGTGAGAGACAGAGAGTGTGTGCCTAAGTATGTACTGTATTTATGCACATCCAACTGACGTGTGACTGCACTAGGGATGGGCGATATTTATTTTATTTGTGGAATTTATATACTGCCCTATACCCGGAGGTCTCAATATTTATCAATATATTGTCCAAAACGGGTCTGGAGTCCCTATCGTGATATTGGTTTCATAATTGTTTGACCTGGCAATACAGTGGTACCTTGCTTCTCGAACTTAATCTGTTCCGGGAGTCTGTTCGACTCCTGAAACTGTTCAAAAACCAAGGTGTGGCTTCCGATTGGCTGCAGGAGCTTGAAGCCGCGTCTGACGTTTGGCTTCTGAAAAACGTTCGCAAACCGAAACACTTACGTCTGGGTTTGTGGCATTTGGGAGCTGATTTGTTCGGCAACTAAGCCATTTCGGAACCAAGGTTTGACTGTATATCGCAAATCATGATGCATGTCAGGGCTGGGCGATATATCGGCCAAAACCGGTCTGAAGTCCATATCGCGATATTGGTTTCATAATTTTTGACCTGGCAATATATCACGAATCATGATGTGTATGTGTGTATATGTTATGCAAAAAATCACAATGTGGGAAAAACCACGAAGCCAGCCGATGCCTCTACATAGCTCCATCCTTATTGCTGACATTGCAATATATCAATATGTGTGTTCAGGGCATGAGTGAGTGTGCATTGCCCCAAGCCCAGAAGTGGCAAAAAAAATGACCCTAAAAAAGACCGTAGAAAGGGCAGAAAAGGCGCAGAAACAGAGCCTAGCAAACCACGAGCCTTTGCAAGTTCAATTCCAGGAGCCCTTGTTGGATAGGTAAAAGACTTGGGACATTTCTGCTGAAATATGAAGTAGTTACACAAGTTGAATGAATGAATGAATGGATAGAAGGGTGGATGGATGGATGGAATAGCCCTCCCCTGCTGTTTGTCCCCAGGACAGAGAGGCAGACTGCTCTTGAACATGGAAGCTCCACTCCTCATGAACACGGTTGGTGAAAGGCTAAGTGGGATCACGCTTATCTAGCTCAGCGGGGTTTTCCTGCATAGCGAACAAACAAGACGCACTGGGGGAAGCCTCACAGGACATGGCGGGGGCAGGCCATCTCCTGGTATGGTCCCTCCCCTCCCTGTAGCAACCCCACGGAAAGGTAACCCGTGGTCTTGCTATTGCCAGAATCCACCGTTCTTACCGTGGAACCTCCAGAGGACGTAAAGTGGGGGGTAGGTGTCGGGGTCTGGCGTCAACACATCCCAGACCAAACGTACGTTCACGAGAAGCCCCTCCTGAGGCAAGCCCTGCGGAGAGGAAGGGCAGTCATTGGGGAAGGTCAGAGAGCGCAAAACAAATACAGTGGTACCTCAGGTTAAGAACTTAATTCGTTCCGGAGGTCCGTTCTTAACCTGAAATTGTTCTGAACCTGAAGCACCACTTTAGCTAATGAGGCCTCCTGCTGCCGCCACGCCGCCAGAGCACAATTTCTGCTCTCATCTTGAAGCAAAGTTCTTAAGCCGAGCATACCGGCAATAAATAACAATGGCGTAATGAAACACCGCAGGTACAACTTAAGTCACGTTGCATAATTAACCAATCAGTCAGTAAAATAACTGCGATGTTATTAACGGGCCGGCAGCTGAAATATAAGCCAAGTATCACAGCTGCAGTGCAAGCCGTATTGAGAAGCCAATGGTCAGGGATGAGGGGAGTTGGAGTCTAGCAACACTTGGAGGGCCACACCCTGGCTCCCCCTAACCCTGGTAACAGAATCATGGAATTGTAGAGTTGGAACGGGACCCCGAGGGTCATCTAGTCCAACCCCCCCCCCGAAATGCAGGAATCTCAGATAAAGCATCCAGGACAGATGACCATCCAATCTCTCCACAACTTCCTGAGGGAGACGGTTCCACTACTGAACAGCTCTTACTGTCAGATCTCTTACGGCCAGAAAGTCACAAACAATTTCTGGACAACTTGCTTTAGGGCAGTGGGGAGGAACCAGAAGTTACTAGACTACAACTCCCATCACCAGGGATGGCCAGGGCTAATGTGTGTGGCAGTCCAGCTACATCTGGAGGACCACAGGCTCACTGTGTGAAACATGTCCCAGCCAATCAGAGATCACATATCACATAATAATAATAATAAATTTTATTTATACCCCTCTCTCCCTGGCCAGAGCCAGGCTCAGGGCAGCTAACACCAATAAAATCACAGTAAAAACATAATAGGGGAAAAAGAGAGGGGGGGGGGAGGAAAAAACCCAAACCAATTTAAAATACAGGTTAAAATGCAATTTAAAATGCAGCCTCATTTTAAAATAGCTGATAAATCAATACCATAAGGGGAGGGAAACATAAGGGTCACACCAAGTCCAAACCAAAGGCCTGGTGGAACAGCTCTGTCTTGCAGGCCCTGCGGAAAGATCCCGCAGGGCCCTAGTCTCTTGTGACAAAGCATACCACCACGTTGGGGCCAGTGCTGAAAAGGCCCTGGCCCTAGTTGAGACCGATCTAACCTCCTTGAGGTTTGGGACCTCCGAAGTGGACCTTAAGGTCCTCCGCGGGGCATACCAGGAGAGGCGGTCCTGTAGGTACGTGGGTCCTAGGCTGCATAGGGCTTTAATGCACTTTCAGAGGTGTAAACTCCCATCACCCCTGACTGCTGGGAGTTGGGAGCCCAGCAATTTCCGGAGGGCAACAGGCTCTGTGCCCCTGCTTCACACCTCTGCAATTGTATTTAATATAAGATCCCTGATTGGTTGGGATGTGTGTCCAGGGCAGGGAGTGTCTTGTCCTTTAGATCTCAATGGCCTCCCATCACCCCTGACCATTGGGCCAGGCTGCCTGGGGTTGATGGGAGCTGGAGTCCAACAATGTGTTGAAGGGCCATAGAAGGTTCCCACCTCTCTTGGTCCAACCTATTTCGCTGGGTTGTTCCAGTGAGGATAAGGATGGAAGGGGAGATGATTCACCTGCGGTGCTGACTGGAAGTGTTTGCTGGCCAGGAGCAGCTGGGGGAGGCTGCTGGGCAGACCCAGGCGCTGGAAGTACCACACCAGGTTCCAGTAGATGATTGGGTGGTTGTCCACCAGCTCCGGCTGAGACAGGAAGTCCCCTCCCTCGTTCTCCAGGAGGGTCTCCAGCTCCTTCCGCAGGACTAAGGGACTCAGGTAGGCAAAGGCCAGGTGCTCCACTTCGGGGGCTGGACCCTGAGGAACCTGGAAGCGGGGGGGGGGGGGGACGAAACGAAGCACAGGTAAGAACAAGGAAGGCGTTGCGACTGACGTCAACCTCTGCGTTGCTCTCGCCCGTTTTCAACTTCACCACTGGACCCCACAATATAAAAAAGGGGCCAGGATTAAAAAATGGATAGGTAGGAAAACAGGAAGCTGACTTATACAGAGGGGGAATGTTTGGATCAGTGCTCTGGACGGAGAACCGCCTTCCACCTGCCCTTCTGGCAAGCTTCTGGGGGCCGCATTCTAACAATGGGAAGGGCCAGAGGCAACAGGAGGACAAGAGATTAATCTGAATTTCACCTCTGTAACAGTATGTTTCTGGCAGTTCTTATTCTTAACCGTAAGCAGGCTTAAGCCCCGTCAGGTAAAAAGGTGGGGTATGAATAAATTTCTACATGCACACTCGTACACATACCAGACAGGCAAGAGGAAGTATCAGATTTTGGTGAGGACTAGAAAGCTGATTTTTGAATTTAAAGACGGTAAATCGCAGGCCCGGCGCCGTGCCTGGTAGGGATCAAACGTGGCCATATGGAATTGAGCCAACTTCAAACGTTCCAGAAGCGAGTCCGCAGCATTTAATGCCAAGGGGGTGAGCCTGGGTTCAAAACAGGTCTGTCTAGCTAGAATGAGGGGAGGGGAGGGTGGGGAACCACAGGCTCAGGGGCCAGATGTGGCCCTCCACATACACCCTTCGCTAGGCCTGCTTTGTACCTTAAGTGTTTTTTCCTGTAACGTGAAGCCACGGGTTCGAGTCCTACCCTCCCTTGAACCCTGATTATGCCCTCTGGCTTCCCCTGGACGAGTCTCTTGCCTGTAGCAGGAACCAGCCCACTGCGCAAAGGTGCCATTTACATGCGTTGTCCCGCCCACTTCCGCCTCTGGCTCCGCCCACCACTGGCATCACGCGGCCCTCGAGAGCTTGCCCAAACGGGAATGAGGCCCTTGGGCTCTCCGTGTTGCTCCTCCTCTCATCGCAACTCCCCCATTTTCTAGCTGCAAGACCCAGAAGGTTCTCCCCCAAGCCCATCCGCACCGGAGACTCGGTGAAGCCGTTGCACAGAGACCCCGCCCTGGACTCCCTTCCGGGTTCCGGTTCAGCTTCATCCAGAGACAGGCAGTGGGAGCGGTCGCTGAGGACGGGGCCCTGGCTCCCTGGGGCGGGGGCTTCGCTGTCCCGCGGCCAATCGGAGGAGATAGAGCTGGTGTCCGAGGTGTCGGCGATGCTGGGGAGGCGGAAATGATGGAGAGAAAAACATCTACTCAATATATATGCCAACGTATTCTAGTCCTTTTTTTTCCTTCCAAACATGAGGACTAGAGCCTTACTTAAAAAAAGCTAGCACCAAGCGTCTTCCTTCAGCACTCAAAACAAGCCATAGATGAGACAGCTAACCTGTTTCTCGGCCTGCGTTGCAAAAAGGGAAAATCACATGTCTATGTGTGTAATAAATAAATAAATCCCTGCACCTAGAAAACTAGAATGCTGGAGAATATGCTGCTGGACTCCATCATCCTGACATACTAGATTTCTAGGTGCATGGAATATTTGGAGGGGGGTTTTTGCTTTTGCTTTTTGGACTTTTTTTTTTTTTTAAAAAAAGAGGAATTGAGCTCTCCTCTGAAGGTCAGAAAGGCACAACCCAGACACAGAGGGCTGTATCCAACCGAGTTCTACTCCAGAGTAGACCTATTGAAAATGGACCTAAATTACAGAGGTGCCTCGCAAGACGAAATTAATTCGTTCCGCGAGTTTTGTCGTCTTGCAATTTTTTTCGTCTTGTGAAGCACGGTGTCGGAAAAGTTTTGGAAAAGCTTCAAAAATCACCAAAGTCTTCAAAAACCTCAAAAAAGGCTACCACACCGCGTGCTATGAGTTGCTCCTTGAAGTCAAGTCGCAACTGTATTAACGGTGTTAAGAAAAAGGAAACAAACTTGCAAGACGTTTCCGTCTTGCGAAGCAAGCCCATAGGGAAAATCGTCTTGCGAAGCAGCTCAAAAAACAAAAAACCCTTTCGTCTTGCGTGTTTTCCGTCTTGCGAGGCATTCGTCGTGCGAGGTACCACTGTAGTCATGTCGATTCGTTTCAATGGTTCTTATTTGAAAAAAAAAGCCGAGTATTGCATACAATTCCAGGCTGACCACAGTTTGCTGTTATTTGCAAAGGGCTAAGCCTCTTGTCTCTGGAATCCTAAGAACAGTCTCAGTTCTCCAATTCTCTGCCAGCCATCCGCTCTGGCGCCACCTACTGGTGGCTCCCTGACTTCCGCCCCACCAGTCTTAGGAGCCTTTCATTGGTTGTAAGCACTGCCTGTCATTGCCTCTGGTGCCACCAAGTGGTGGGCCCCCTAAGTTCCGCCCCACCAGTCCCAAAGGACAGCAGCCATTGCTGCTGACCAGGCCACCCCTATAATGAAAGGGGAGTGGAACCCCTGGGGTTCTGACCTGGGGGCCGCCTGGAAATCCTGGATCTCAATGCTGAGGAAGGGCACGAAGGGGCGGGCGCAGAAGGAGCAGGTGGTGTTGAGGTTGGAATCGTCCGAACTCCAGCCGGCCATCACCTCTTCGTCGTACACCAGCGAGCTGCAGGCCTGGCACCGGGAACAGCTGGAGAGCAGGACCTGAGGAAGATCAGGAAAGAAAGTTGCTTGGCAAAGGCCCATAGAATCACAGAGGGCAAAGAGTGGCTTGCAGACTGTCAGTTGAAACAAGACAGTTCCCGGCCTGCAAGCTTAAAGTCACGGCACACAAGGACAAAGGATCAGGGAGGGAAGAGGAAAAAAGCAAGCTCTGGCACTGGCTCTTGAAGAACCGGTTCTTATTTGTGGCAAAGGGACAATTCAGGAGCAGGAGGCACCTAATGGAGCTCGTAGAAGAAGGTGGAGGACAGTGTTGTGTAGGGGATACAGTGACAGACTTGGACCTGTGAGACCCGAGTTCTGGTCTCTCTGCTCACCGGCTGACCTTGGACCATGCACAGGCCCTCAGACTAACGCACCTCATGGGTGTGTTGCAAAGATGAACTGGAGTTGGGGCAAGGGGGAACCATGTACCTTGATCTCCTAGGGAGAAAAGGCACAGTAGAAACGTAATACTAAATTAAATGAAATTAAACAGTCCAGCTGCAGTGTTTTGAACCAGCTGGAGTATCCAGATCAAGCCCCTGAAAGCAGCCCCACATTAAAGGTAAAGGGACCCTTGACCATTAGGTCCAGTTGTGGCCGACTCTGGGGTTGCGGCGCTCATCTCGCTTTATTGGCCGAGGGAGCCGGCGTACAGCTTCCGGGTCATGTGGCCAGCATGACTAAGCCGCTTCTGGAGAACCGGAGCAGCGCACGGAAACGCCTTTTACCTTCCCGCCGGAGCGGTACCTATTTATCTACTTGCACTTTGACGTGCTTTCGAACTGCTAGGTTGGCAGGAGCAGGGACCGAGCAACGGGATTCGAACCGCCAACCTTCTGATCGGCTATTCCTAGGCTCTGTGATTTAACCCACAGCGCCACCCGCATTCCAGCCCCACATTGAGTGCATTGCAAATAACTGAGGCTTAATCATGATGCTTGGACAGTACAACTACGGTACGTTAAAGTACGGATGGTGGAGAGAGGAGCTTTTGAGGGATGCAGGCAGAACGAGTCTGGGACGGGAAGCTGGAATATACCTCAACCGCCGGAGACTCTGTCAGCAGGTCGGTGGATTTCCGGAGGTTGAAACTGCACAAGGAGCTGTTCGAATAATCATACTCGCTGCCCAGGGACACGGAACTCTGTTGCAAAGAAAAGTGGGGTGGGGAATAATTGTTGAATTTTGTAGCATAAACCGTAACAAGAAATAACGCACGCCTCAAACGCAGACAGTGAATCGAGTAACCAAGCAAGGAGGAAGGGCGATAATAGGATCCCGGGTAGAGGCAACTCCCCATTTACACGGGGGTTAAGTCCTGAGGCAGCGCAAACTTAAGCGAAATTGCGTTTATTGGGAACATCATTGAAGAGGCCTGCAAACACCACCATCGCTCCCTCCAAATCTCCTTGCTCAAATTCCGACTCTCCCCAGGTCTCAAAGGTGGGTGCAAGGGCTCAAGGGATTGCACTTGCAAAGGCTTGTGGGATTGCTAAGCATAGTTTTGCGCCATTTTTGTGCTCTTTCAGGGCCGTTTTCGCCCCTTTTCATGCCACTTCCAGGTTTGTTTTTCACCTCCGCCAACCTAAGCAGTTGCCTCCTTATCTCTCTCACCCTGACCTAGCCACTGTGATCCACGCGACGGTCACCTCCAGATTGGATTACTGTAACTTGCTCTACGTGGGGCTGCCCTTGAGACTGACCCAGAAACTCCAGCGGGTGCAGAATGCCACGGTGAGACCCCTTACGGGGTCCTCGCTGCGGGATCACATTCACCCGGTGCTATACCAGCTGCACTGGCTCCCGGTGGAGTACAGGATCAGGTTTAAGGTGCTGGTTTTAACCTTTAAAGCCCTATACGGCCTAGGACCCTTGTACCTACGGGACCGTCTCTCTTACCGCCTCTCCTGGTATGTCCCACGGAGGACCTTATGGTCTTCAAACAAAAACATCTTGGAGGTCCTGGGAGGTTAGGCTGGCCTCAACTAGAGCCAGGGCTTTTTCAGCTGTGGCCCCGATCTGGTGGAACATTCTGTCAGAAGAGACTAGGGACCTGTGGGACCTGACATCTTTCTGCAGGGCCTGCAAGACAGAGCTGTTCCACCAGGCCTTTGGCCAGGGCACAGCCTGATCCCCTCCTTTGGCAATCCTCACAGCCCAATGGTTGCCATTAATCTGATTTGAACTGATTTTATAATGAAATGAAATGATTTTAGAATGTTGTATCATTTTACTGTTGCTAGCCGCTCTGAACCCGTCTTCGGCTGGGGAGGGCGGGATATAAATAAACTTTTATTATTATTATTATTGTTGTTGTTGTTGTTGTGGCAAGACGCAGCCCTTGAACACACATAAATGAGGAGTTGCCTAAACAGGCCGGAAGCCACACAGCCTGCTGCTCAGGCCTCCCTACCTCGGAGGCAGTGGAGCCCGGGCGCTCACGAGGAAGCAACAAGCGGCTTTCCAGCGGGCTGCGGCGAGGTGGGAGGTCCCGCTGCTCGGACCCACAGCGTGTGTGCGAATGCTCCGCGGTGGTGCCGTGTCTCAGCGACGGCCGCTTGATGGGAGAGAGCAGCTGCTGGAGTTTGGCGGCTAGGCTTCTGCGCGGTGTGCCGCTCCCTATGCCACGGTTTTCTGCCCCTGTGGTGGAGCCATCCAACCGTCCCGGGCCCGGCTGAGTGTCCACGCTGCTCAGGGTCAACCTGTCGCTCTCGTCTGTCAAGAAGCTGCTGACGTCCGACAGGCTCCCGTCCTCAGAGCTCCCGGCCCGGCCTTGCAGCCAGTGGGGCAGGGCGGGTAGCGTGCTGCTGCCGCCGTGGTCTGTGGCGCCCAGGCCCTTGGTCGCTGCAAAGCGGGAGAGGACAGGAAAGGACTGATATGGGTTACAGCAGTACGTTTCCGAGCACAATTCAAAGCGTTGGTGCTGACCTTTAAAGCCCTAAACGGCCTCGGCCCTGTATACCTGAAGGAGCATCTCCACCCCCATCGTTCTACCCGGACACTGAGGTCCAGCGCCGAGGGCCTTCTGGCGGTTCCCTCGCTGCGGGAAGCCAAGTTACAGGGAACCAGGCAGAGGGCCTTCTCGGTAGTCACACCCGCCCTGTGGAATGTCCTCCCACCAGATGTCAAAGAGATAAACAACTATCTGACTTTTAGAAGACATCTGAAGGCAGCCCTGTTCAGGGAAGTTTTTAATGTGTGACATTTTAATGTATTTTTAATCTTTGTTGGAAGCCGCCCAGAGTGGCTGGAGAAACCCAGCCAGATGGGTGGGGTACAAATAATAAATTATTATTATTATTATTATTATTACAGTGGTACCTCGGGTTAAGTACTTGATTCGTTCTGGAGGTCCGTGCTTAACCTGAAACTGTTCTTAACCTGAAGCACCACTTTAGCTAATGGGGCCTCCTGCTGCTGCCGCGCCACCAGAGCACGATTTCTGTTCTCATCCTGAAGCAAAGTTCTTAACCCGAGGTACTATTTCTGGGTTAGCGGCGCCTGTAACCTGAAGCGTATGTAACCCGAGGTACCACTGTATTATTATTATTATTATTATTATTATTATTAGGCCAGGGCGTGGGGTCAAATGCGGCTCTCCAAGCCACGCTATCTGGCCCTCAGGGCATGCCAAGCACTGTCCCTGCTTTGCACCCTCCTTGATGGTTTTTGCCTAGCTGGAACCTGTCCGTGGACTCTGCTTGTGCCTCTTGGCCTGCCTTAATGGAGGGTAAAGCAGGTGGGGTTTACCAATGTGTGTAAGGAAGTGTCCTACTGTAAGAAATAAAATTCATGCTCATTGCCCCTCCCACTTTGGGCTCTGTCCCCGCCCACCACTGCACACGGCCCTTGGAATGTTCGTTGCCCCTCCCACTTTGGGCTCTGGCCCCGCCCACCACTGCACACAGCCCTTGGAATGTTCGTTGCCCCTCCCACTTTGGGCTCTGTCCCCGCCCACCACTGCACACAGCCCTTGGAATGTTCGTTGCCCCTCCCACTTTGGGCTCTGGCCCCGCCCACCACTGCAGACAACCCTTGGAATGTTCGTTGCCCCTCCCACTTTGGGCTCTGGCCCCGCCCACCACAGGCACATGGCCACTGGAAACCTGCGAGAATTCGGCGGATACAGCGGAGCAGAAAGGTATTCCTGAAGTGTTGGCCTAGTTTATAGAGAAAAAGCGAGTAAGAGGAACACTAGAACTCGGGAACATCCAGCGTTAAACTGTGGAACTCCCTGCCACAGGAGGCAGCGATGGCCACCAAGGCGGATGGCTTTAAAAGGGGACTGGGCAAATTCACAGAGGGGAAGGCTATCAAGGCCAATAGCCACGACGACTGTCTTCTGACTCCACAGTCGGAGGCAGTGATGCTTTTGAATACCAGCTGAAAGCCACAAGAGAGAACGATGCTCTTGTGCTCCGGTCTGACTGATCCAAGAGCTCTTATTAGGTTCTCCCTCCTCCCCCCGTTGGATATATTGATCCTGTTGCAACTATTTTCGAGATCCTTAATGCATTTTGCCCATCTCCCATTTTAAAAAAGAAAGGAAGGAAGAAAAGAAATAGGAGGTGTCGCCCCTCTCCAAGGACCCCTCCGCCCGCCTCCAAAACTCACCACGAGCCACTCCAGCTTCTGGCTCCTGCTGAGGGAAACTGAGGCTGCCGCTCTTCACCAGCGACGTGGACGGAAGGTTCTCGGTCACGTTGCCCCCAGACCAAGTCGTCTGCCGCTGCAGATTGGACCGGGAGCGGGACCGGGAGCCTGGCATCTTGATGCTTCTGCCTTCTGCCAACGGAAGAAGGGAGAAAAATGCCGTCTCCAGCAGCAAGCTTGGACCAAACCTTTTAAGTCCTTTGCATCACAATTAACCTGCTAGCATATCCATCCCAATGACCTCTAGATGACACTTTTCTGGACCTGTTTACCTCCCCGCACCCAGACCCCACCTCAAAGCAGTTTGGGGAAATCAAATCACACTTTCAAAGGCACCTTTCAACCATCAACACTCTCCCTCCTCAACGATTTTCTCTCTCCCTGGACTGCCTCCGCCAGCGGCCGTTCTCCCAGGCAACAGCTGAGGTACAAGGCCCCTTCCATCGGCTTGCCAAATTTGCCCCATCTTCCATGTGACAGCCCTTTAGCTATACGAAGATGGCTATCATGTGTGATGGCCTGGGAATCAGATTCAGAGGCTGAACCTGAGGAATCTCAGCCTGCACATGAGTCCTCGCCTCCAGGACCGGCTGAGATGGGGCTGGGGCCTGAGCCTGAAGGGTCCTCACCTGTGCTGGATCCTCAGGTGCAGGCACCAGCTGAGTCTGCTCTGGCTCCTGAGGTGATGGAGGACCCATTGCCTGCAGGTGCTCCACTCTCAGCCCCGTCAGGGGAAGCTGAGGTTGCCTCTGGGTCCGGTAACCCTCCAGCCTCTCCTGAGCTGCAGAGGCTCAGGGCAGAGAGGTGGAGGGAACTAAGTTCTCGCAGGAGGAGTGCTCGCCTCCAGGCCAGGAGAGGCGAGTCACCTGAGGATCGGGGCCACCCTATGCCTCAGAGGAGATAAAAGCCAGCCAGCCCAGTCCCAGGTTGCGGGAGCAAAATTGTTGGTAACCTGTTCCTGCCGGCAGCCTGTCCTGCTCTTCTGCCAGAGTTCCTGACCTCACCCGACTCCTTGCCTTGGACCCCGCTTCAGGCTTGATGGACAGCCCCCCATACCACACCCTCGACCTCGGACTGGACTCGGACCACGTCGCACGGTAACCCCCAAGGACCAGCACATCATGTCTCCTCTCAACTCTCCTCTTTCTCAGGCTAAACCTACCCAGCTCCTTCAACCTCATAAGGCAAGGTTTCCATACCTGACTGGCTGCTGACACTCTGTGATTCTGCCTCGCGCTGCCGCTGCCGCAGGGGCTGGCGGAACTGGGCGGCCCCCAGGACGACGTTGCGCAGCTTGGCCCAGCGGAGGCGGCCTCCCTGGGTACCAGATGGCCATTTGCATTCCAAAATGGCCTATGGATGAGCAGGAGGAAGAGGTGAGAGGGTAACAAAGTAAGTGGCGGGCGGAAGGGAGCTCTCAGGATCTTGAGACCATATAACGCCGGTCCTGAAAGACCTACATTGGCTCCCAGTACATTTCCGAGCACAATTCAAAGTGTTGGTGTTGACCTTTAAAACCCTAAACAGCCTCGGTCCAGTATACCTGAAGGAGCATTTCCACCCCCATCATTCTGCCCGGACATTGAGGTCCAGCGCCGAGGGCCTTCTGGCGGTTCCCTCACTGCGAGAAGCAAAACTACAGGGAACCAGGCAAAGGGCCTTCTCGGTGGTGGCACCCGCCCTGTGGAACGCCCTCCCATCAGATGTCAAAGAGATAAAGAACTACCTGACATTTAGAAGACATCTGAAGGCAGCTCTGTTCAGGGAAGTTTTTAATGTGTGACATTTTAATGTATTTTGCTGTGGGTTAAACCACAGAGCCTAGGACTTGCCAATCAGAAGGTCGGCGGTTCGAATCCCTGCAACGGGGTGAGCTCTTGTTGCTTGGTCCCTGCTCCTGCCAACCTAGCAGTTCGAAAGCACGTCAAAGTGCAAGTAGATAAATAGGTACTGCTCTGGCGGGAAGGTAAACGGTGTTTCTGTGCGCTGCTCTGGTTCGCCAGAAGCAGCTTAGTCATGCTTGTCACATGACCCAGAAGCTGTATAAAGTGAGATGAGCGCCGCAACCCCAGAGTCGGACACGACAGGACCTAATGGTCAGGGGTCCCTTTACTTAATCTTTGTTGGAAGCAGCCCAGAGTGGCTGGGGAAGCCCAGCCAGATGGGAAGCGTACAAATAATAAATTACTATTACTATTACTATTACTATTACTACTGGCAGATCTCAGGGCAATTTGCCAGAGATCAGCAAGGGATTCTGATCCCCAGTTATAAATCTTTTGTCCCCTCCCTAAATTGGGTGAGAAATAATGCTTAGGGGCGGAACTAGACATGAGCATCCTTCTGCAGTTCCCTGGCCTGAATATGTGGCTCTTTCCATCATCCTCATGAGTCCCTGGGGCAAGTCCCCTACAGCCTCTTCCATTCCAGAACCACACAGGAGCACTGGCCTGCAGGTACCAGTTCCAAGCCCTCTCAGCCTTGCGCTGAGACAACATCTCCCATAGCTCAGCCAGCTGGGCTTGCTCGGAGCTCTCCAGGGTCCTGATCTGTCTTTTCAGGCCTGACTCTGGGCCAGAAAACCTCTCATAATCACTGCCACTTCTCTCTGCAGGTCCCCCAAGCCCCAGGGGGAACAGCAGACGCCGGACACACATCCTTATACCCTGTGCCCTGCTGAAGCAGAATGCCCTCTGACAGAGCCAAGGCGGCACGAGGGAAAGTGGAGAGGTCTGCAAGCGAGTGAGCAAGGTACCTTGTTGTAGTAGCCATAGGTGATGGTGTTGGGCACAATGCCAGCCCGCTTCATCTCCAGCAGCACTCGGACGGAGAGGACAGGCTCGCCGTATTGACCACACAGCTGCATCAGGATTCGGTAGCAAACCTGAGAAGCGGGAGGGCAAAGAGAGGGCATGAACGGTTGTGGGTCGCTTATCCCCTTCCCTGCCTTACCCCTTGCCAAGGGAGAATACCACATGACAGACCTACAATTCAGTATATCTGAAGGAGCGTCTCCACCCCCACCGTTCTGCCCAGACACTGAGGTCTAGCTCCGAGGGCCTTCTGGCGGTTCCCTCACTGTGAGAAGCCAAGTTACAGGGAACCAGGCAGAGGGCCTTCTCGGTAGTGGCACCCACCCTGTGGAACGCCCTCCCACAAGATGTCAAAGAGAACAACAACTACCAGACTTTTAGAAGACATCTGAAGGTAGCCCTGTATTTACGGGACCGCCTCTCCTGGTATGCCCTGCAGAGGACCTTAAGGTCCATGATAGTTTAGAGGTCCTGGGCCCTAAGGAAGTCAAATTATCCTCCACTAGGGCCAGGGCCTTCTCAGTGATGGCTCCAACCTGGTGGAATGCTTTGTCCCATGAGACCAGGGCCTTGCAGGATTTAACTTCCTTCCACAGGGCCTGTAAGACAGAGCTATTCCGCCTGGCTTTCAATTTGAACTTAGCCTGATCTTTTATTCCCCTTCCTTCCCTTCCCCTCCCCTTTTTATGAAGATTACCCGCTCTGGGATCCCACAGCTAATTCTCCCCTGGCCTCCTCGCTGGCCCAAATAGGACTCATTTAGCCAGCTAGCCCTGGTGATCATCTAATGTTTATTGGATGGATTTCCCCCCTAAATTGATTTTTGATTTTATTGTTATTCACGTTTTATACTGTATTTTATGCTGGTTTTCTGTTGCCTCAATTAAATGTTTTAAATTTGTTGTTAGCCGCCCTGAGCCCGGTTTTCTGAACGGGGAAGGGTGGGGTATAAAAATAAACAAATTATTATTATTATTTATTATAAGAAGCCGGTTCAGATGAATTCAAAGGACCGAACCAATTCTGCACACTAAAGATGGGGGAGACGGCATCAGGCTCCAGCAACTACCTCATCGGGAAGCACCACCTTCTTGGTCTCCATCTGCTTCAGCACCTCATAGGCCGTCTGCAGGGCCCGCACCTTAGAGGTTGCAGCCCGCACGTAAGTGGGCAGCGTGATGAACCACAGGCCGTAGCAGTGCCCAAGCAGGCACTTAGCCCACATATCGGGCATCGCGGAGTACTTCTGAGCCACTCGCTGGGCTACCTTCATTTCCTGGAAGGGGTGGGGAATGAATGAATGAATCTTTATTTGCGTCAGCCATCGGCCATAGCAATAAAACAACAATACGATATACAAAGAATAGAAATAAAAAGTCAATTATATAAAATACATTTTTAGGGTTTTGAATCAATCAATTTATTCTGATTGCCTCAGAAAAAACCCGGCAACCTTTGCTGTCACCTGCTCATCTTGATGATCTGCCAAGAGAAAAGCACTGTGGCAGTGGCTGGCCGACGCAGAAGAGACAATAAAAGAGGGGTGATAATCTCCTTCCACAAGTCTTTATAAAGAGTGCAAGCCAGGAGAGCATGCGCCACCGATTCGGTACTGCCATCCCCACAGGGACATAAACTTTTTATGTGGAATATGTTGGAATCCCCTTGTGTGGGGAAGATTTGTGGGGTTTTGGGGAGAAGAGAGGGAGAAGGTCACAACTGAACTCAAACAATTTATTTCTCAACTGCACTGTAGCCCAAGGTCAACAGGGATTAAGGTAAAGGTAAAGGGACCCCTGACCATTTGGTCCAGTCGTGGCCGACTCTGGGGTTGCGGCGCTCATCTTGCTTTACTGGCCGAGAGAGCCGGCATACAGCTTCCGGGTCATGTGGCCAGCATGAGTAAGCCGCTTCTGGCGAACCACAGCAGCGCACGGAAATGCCGTTTACCTTCCCGCCGGAGCGGTACCTATTTATCTACTTGCACTTTGATGTGCTTTCGAACTGCTAGGTTGGCAGGAGCAGGGACTGAGCAACGGGAGCTCACCCCATCGCGGGGATTTGAACTGCCGACCTTCTGATCGGCAAGTCCTAGGCTCTGTGGTTTAACCCACAGCGCCACCCGCGTCCCCAACAGGGATTAGCCAGGGTTATTTCTACCCAGAGCAGACCTGCTGAAGTTAATCAACCAGGGTTAGGCCACATCTGAACCATACTACTAAAGCCCTGTGGTATCTTTCCAAACCATCATGGCTTCCTCCGCAGGACTCTTGGGAACTGTGGTCAGTTAATGGTGCTGAGAGTTAGGAGACCACTATTCCCTTTCCAGGGACGCGGGTGGCGCTGTGGGTTAAAGCCTCAGCGACTAGGACTTGCCGATCGAAAGGTCGGCGGTTCGAATCCCCGCGGCGGGATGCGCTCCCGTCGCTTGGTCCCAGTGCCTGCCAACCTAGCAGTTCGAAAGCACCTGTGGGTGAAAGTAGATAAATAGGGACCGCTTACCAGCGGGAAGGTAAACGGCGTTCCGTGTGCTGCGCTGGCTCGCCAGATGCAGCTTTGTCACGCTGGCCACGTGACCCGGAAGTGTCTCTGGACAGCGCTGGCCCTCGGCCTCTTGAGTGAGATGGGCGCACAACCCCAGAGTCTGTCAAGACTGGCCCGTACGGGCAGGGGTACCTTTACCTTTATTCCCTTTCCAGAGCTATAACTCCCAGAGTTCCCTGGGAAGAGGGATTGAATGTCAAAACAGCTCTGGGAATGAGGTCTCCTAACAGCTCTCAGCACCCTCAACAATTGACAGTCCCCAGAATCCTTTGTGGGGGAAGCCATGTCTATTTAAAAAGATTTTTCACACACAGGGCTTTAAATGTGCAATGTGAAAGTGCCCTTAAAGGACACCACCCCTATCGTTTAGCCAAGGCACTGAGGTCCAGCTCCGAGGGCCTTCTGGCAGTTTCCTTCCCTGCGAGAAGTGAGGTTACAGGGAACCAGGCAGAGGGCCTTCTCGGTAGTGGTGCCCACCCTGTGGAACGCCCTCCCATCAGATGTCCAGGAAATAAACAACTATTTGACTTTTAGAAGACATCTGAAGGCAGCCCTGTATTGGGAAATTTTTTATGTCTCATGTTTTACAATTTTTTATGTGCTATAAGGCACAGAGTGGCTGGGGACACCTGTAGCCACTGCTGCAAGCCCAGGCACAAACCCTACCTGTTTGGTCCTACGTGGAGCTGGGCTGCTGGGAGCGCTGGTCTGGGCTTGGCAGAGTGAGGGCATGAGCTGGTCCTGGGGCCGCTCAAAGAGCTTGGCCTGTAGCCTGGGGAAGCCGTCGTACCTGGAGTGGAGAGAGAGGAGGCAGCGGTCGGCTGAGTTGTGGCCTTCCCCCTTGAAATAAAGCAAGCTTCTAGACCTCCTGCTTCTGAATAGTTCTAAACAGGCACATAGGAAGGGCCATATACAGAATCCGACCGCTGTCCCCCTAGCTCAGCACTGACCACACTGACGGTCAGCAGCTCTCTGGGGTTTCATGCAAATTTGCAAAGCAGATGCTCTAACACTGAGCGGCAGCCCCTTCCTGCAAAAGGAAAGTAAGATTCTAGTCCTCACTGTTCTGAATAAATAGGAAAATGGGTCACTTGAGTTGGATGGTTGGTGCAGCTAGCTCAATATCGCTGACACGGACTGGTAGTAGCGCTGGTTTCTCCTGGTCACCTCAAGGTGTGACCGGGATGATTGCAGGCCCACTAATTAATTTCAAAGGGTCCTATCTGAGTAGGGTCAACATTCTGATGCAACCCAAAAAACAAAACAAAGATGAAATCTCAAGCTATGCTCTCTCTCAACGTTTGAACAAAATTATCTAAACTGTTGACGTTCCTCCCACACCCCAATTTATACACACAAAATCATTGTGTGTTATGGTAAGTGACACAGAAGCCTTCTTCAAACATTTGGAGGGCTGTCACGTCACAAGCTAGATTTCCGCTGCTCCAGAAGTCAGGACCTGAACCAAGGCATTCAAGTTGCAAGAAAAGAAGTTCCGACTAAAAGTAAGAGCTGTTCGGCCGGGGACTCTTTAGCTGTGATTTCTGTATCACAGAGGGTTGGGCTGGATGACTCCTGAGGGGCCCCTTCCCAACTCTGCCATGCTGTGATTCCAGCAGAACTCACTGGTAGCGCGCTGGCAGCTCAGTGCCATTGGGTCCGGTGGGCTCCTCCGGGGGCATGATGAAGACGGTGTGTTCGCTGCCATGAGTGTCGTCTAGTTCAATCAGGGGAGATTCCTCCATCTTCTCCAGGTCCACCTGCACCTGAGCAGGAACAGCGATGGCAGGAGAGAGAGATCTTGTGAAGTAAATTAACGTGGAATCATGGCCTCACATCAGGGGATCTAGGAAGGGGTCACTTTTCAAAGTCCCTTTTTTAATTTAATGACCATTTGAGGGAGTTCTTGTAGACTGCAAAAGCCTTACAGTGATACCTTGGTTCTCAAACTTAATCTGTTCCGGAAGTCCGTTCCAAAACCAAAATGTTCCAAAACCTCAGCGTAACACTCAAATCAGAAGCGTAACACTCAAAATGGAGCACGTTTGGCTTCTCAAAAAAGTTTGCTTCTCAAAAAAACTTACTTTCGGGTTTGCAGTGTTTGGGTTCCAAGTTGTTTGAGTACCAAGGCATTTGAGAACCAAGGTACCACTGTAATGGGACTGGATTAAGTTCTGCGGGGGCAGCCACCCACCCTTGACTGAAGTATCCCCCCATTGCTTTAAGTAGCACACTCGACAGATGAAATTCACCAAATCTCATTTTGACTGATCTGTACAGCATCCATTTCCTGGGCCCCAGCTGAACCCACATTTAGCTCCTTTCCTGTCACACCTTCTCCACGCAGGAGTCGAAGAACTCTAGGGACGTGTGGCGGTCGTTGACGAAGGAGCACTCCTCAATGAACTGTGTGAAGAGTTGGGTGCGGAGGAGCTGCCCATAAAACTTGTGATACGCCCGGTCACGTGACTTCAGGAAGCCTGGATTGGGGGGGGGGGGGAATGGGAGGCAGTGGTGGTGTAGTGGTTAGAGCACTGGACAGGTAGACTCAGGTTCAAATCTGCACTCAAGATATTGCCGTAGTTATCTACTCATCTCATGAAATTTATGGACTGTATGATTGCAGAAAACAAGCAAAAAACCTCAAAGAGGTTTTACAAAAAATATAGCGACAAAACAGCTATTTTAAACACCGGAAAAAATAATTCAGATCAACGCCAAAGCTAAAAAGCAGGCTAAAACACGTGTCATAAAACACATTTCATAACGTTTGTATACCGCTTATTAAAAAAAAAGCAAAAAGCCTCAAACATTTTGTTGTTGTTGTTATGTACGCATCTTGTAAAATTTATCTACCGTATGATTGCAGAAAACAAGCAAAAAACCTCAAAGAGGTTTTGCAAAAATAAAGCGACGAAATTATCAGAAAAACAACTATTTGAAGAATTCAAAAGAAGAAGAAGAAGAGTTTGGATTTGATATCCCGCTTTATCACTACCCTAAGGAGTCTCAAAGCGGCTAACATTCTCCTTTCCCTTCCTCCCCCACAACAAACACTCTGTGAGGTGAGTGGGGCTGAGAGACTTCAGAGAAGTGTGACTGGCCCAAGGTCACCCAGCAGCTGCATGTGGAGGAGCGGGGAAGCGAACCCGGTTCACCAGATTACGAGTCCACTGCTCTTAACCACTACACCACGCTGGCTCTCAGAAAATATCAACGACAAAGCTGAAAATCAAACTAAAACATGTCTACATTTTATACGTCTCAATGGTCTGTGTCATCTTGGGAGGCAGGATATAGTCCCTGCGACCAGAAGCTGCTGATATCCTCCATGAAGATGCCCTCCCCCACTGGAACATAAGGAGATAGCTCAGTCGGAAGATCATGAGCCTTTTAATCTCAGGGTTGTGGTTTGAGCCCCACGTGGGGCGAAAGATTCCTGCATTGCAGGGAGCTGGGCCAGACAATTCTAGCCGAGCATCTTCTCCTCCAGGGGAAGCCCCCACGCAGGACCCGGGCGCCGCGACAGCTCCCTCCCCTGTCTTGCCGTACCCTGGAGGTTGAAGAGGCTACTGGAGTCGCGGGTCTTCTCAGAGGGTGCCTGCGTGATGGGCAGGAGGTAGCAGCGGTAGCCCTTGAGGAGGCAGGCCATGAAGCGCAGGAAAGCCCCCTGGATGTCCAGTTCCAGCTGTTTCCGCCGGCCGTAGATGAGGTCGTAGTCGGTCAGCAGGAATTCCAGGGTGGCTTCCTCGACGGGCCGGTTGTACACTGCAGAGGAGAGGGCGACAAAGGCATCGCATTAACAACAGGGAACCGCAGACCTAGGGGAGGGCCTTCCGGGCCTCTCTATTTTTCTCTTGGGACTTCCCCTGGCCAGATTCCCACACAGACCCTGTTTCACCCCTTCCCTGAGTGCTTCTACCGGGGTGGAATATGCCCATGGACCATAGTTATGCCTCTTGCTTGTTTGGAGGAAAAAGAGGAGCGTTAGCCATGGTTTCGTGTCACAACATTTGCATCCCCTCTGATCCTAATTCCCTCCACTGCATGCACTGACTACTCACTTTCATCCAGCTGATGGTACAGGGAGTTCAAGCAAGCCAAGAGCACCTTGCAAGGTTTCCGAGGCAGCGACCGTGTCGACAGCAGCTTCCTTTCCTCGCACCTGCGCATGGAGCAAAGCTGCCTTTACGGTTAGTGCCTCCTGCCGGCCCGCCCTGCAGCCACGGCGTTCCCCCACCCCCCACTGCCTGCTCCCCACTTGCAAAGGGGACCCCTTCCCAGAGTTGCTCTTTTGAAAACAGATTCCCCAGCTGCACTGATTCCCCATCAGGGAAAGCTTGCACGAAGACAAACAGTAAGCGGGGAGTGAGATCCAGTGTGGCCAGACTTCTGGATGAGGAGCTGGGAGAGAGCAGGGTTCAAATCCCCTCTGAGCCACGAACCTTGCTGGGCGTGACCTCTGGCCAGCCGCTCACTCTCGGCCTACCCTACGTCACAGAGGGGAAAAAATAAGGGGGGAAACCATATTCCCTACCTTGAGCTCCTTGAGGAACAGTGGGATACTAATGGAGAGACCCACAGATTTATCTACAGAGTAATGGCCGCTGAAGAACCTTGAATTAACAAAAAACAACTGTTTTAACCCATAATTTATGATTTATACCCCAGCCAGATGGGCGGGGTATAAATAATAATTATAAATTATTATTATTATAATTATGATTTTTATTTATTTGTAGCATTATATATATCCCACCTCATTTTCTTCTCCACGGAGCTCAAGATGGCCTCACGGTTCTCTTCGCTGAATCCCACAACAACTTTGTGAGGTAGGTTAGGCTGAGAGGCAGGGAGTGAACCTCATGACCAAGTGGAGATTCGAACCCTCCTCTCCAAGCACCTGGCCCGACACTCTAACCATTGCTCCACCCTTTGCTAATTACTGTAATACGAATGAGGGGAATCTTAAGCCCTGAAAGTCATTTACTGTATTTTTCGCTCCATAGGGCGCACCGGACCATAGGGCGCACCCAGTTTTTAGGGGGGGAAATCAAGAAAAATAATCTTATTCCCCCCCCCAGCCCCAGAGAGCAGCGTACAGGATGCGTGCAACCTCTCCCTGCCAGAGGGGTTGCGCGCGGCTATGGCACAAGCCAAGGCAGCCAGCGGGATGGATCCCGCTCGCTGTTTTGGCTTCCTCTTTAGCCCCACGCAACCTCTCCCTCCCGGGAGAAGCTGCGCAGGGCTAAAGAAGCCATAGCCACGTGCAGCCTCTCCCTGCCGGAGGGGCTGTGCGCGGCTATCCCTGAAGCCTGGAGAGCGAGAGGGGTCGGTGCGCCCCGACGCCTCTCACTCTCCAGGCTTCAGCGAAAGCAACGTGAAGCCTTTGGAGCACGGAGGGAGTGCTCCCTCTGCGCTTCGGAGGCTTAGTGTTGCTATCGCTGAAGCCAAGGAGCCTGCATTCACTCCATAGGACGCACACACATTTCCCCTCAATTTTTGGAGGGGAAAAAGTGTGTCCTATAGAGCGAAAAATACGGTATATCGATGCAGGTACGATTTGTGCCGATCTCTTAAAATTTAATAAAATGAACAGGTTTAAAAAGAGAGAGAAAGGGGCGGCGGGGAGTCCTTGCAAGGGGGGTGGGGAGCAGGTCACGCCCCCCATCCGCTTGCGGCACTCACTGGAAGATGGTGTTGGTGTCCAGATCGACGCAGATGACGTCGTGCGGTGGGTCGTAGAGGTCGAAGTAGCTGGAGTGGACTCCGACAATGAAGGGCACCGGGGCGCACAGCACGTCGGCCAGGGTGAGCGGGCAGAGGGGGATGTAAGGGCACTGCCAGTGCAGTGGGAATATCATCTGGGGGGAGCAAACGCAGAAGTGAGGGCTGGGGGTCTTGGAAGGATCTGGCAGGGGAATAAAAATACGTTGCGAGGCCTAGATGGAGGAGACCGGGGGCCCATATGCACTGCACATTTAAAGCAGTGCTATCCCACTTCAAACTTCTCTCCTCCCCCCCCCCCCCCCCGCAAAAAAATATATATTCTGGGAACTGTAGTTTGTTACGGGTGATGAGAATTCCTGCTCACAGAGCTACAACTCCCAGAGTTTCCTGGGAAGAAGGATTGTTAAACCCAGGCAAACTCAGCCCTCCAGATGTTTTGGGACTACAACTCCCATCATTCCTAGCTAACAGGACCAGTGGTCAGGGATGATGGGAGCTGTAGTCCCAAAACATCTGGAGGGCCGAGTTTGCCTACGCCTGGTTAAACCACTCTGGGTATTGCAATTTTTTTATGTGCTGTAAGCCACCCTGAGTGGCTGGGCAAGCCCAGTCAGAAGGGCACGGTATAAATAATAAATAATAAATATTGTAGCTCCATGAGGGGAAACGAGTCTCCTAACAACTCCCAGCATTCTTAAGAAACGACAGGTCCCAGAATTATTTTTTGGGGGAAGCCATGACTGTTTAATTTGGCGTCACGGTGCTTTAAATGGGGCTGTAGACCTGTGAGAGGAATTTTCCTGTATCAGAAACACCAAGGTATCTCCAGAGAGGGGAAAAGATGCCCAACAAGGACGCAGAATTTACATTTACCTTTTACAGTACTTTAAACATTTTTTAAAGTTCTAAATAAATATCATTCCAGAAGGCTTTGATCTTGTTACATACCCACCACATATGATACATGGTACCGCCTGTTTCTCCACATCACCAGCAGGTATTGAGGGTGCTTCTATACATTTTTGATAGTTTCCAGGGGTCAAATACCAACAATATAACATTTTTTAAAGGTTCTCTCTTAGACTTTAAAAAAGGTAAAGGACCCCTGACAGTTAAGTCCAGTCGCGAATGACTCTGGGGTTGCGGCGCTCATCTCGCTTTATTGGCCGAGGGAGCCGGCGTACAGCTTCCGGGTCATGTGGCCAGCATGACTAAGCCGCTTCTGGCGAAACCAGAGCAGTGCACAGAAACGCCGTTTACCTTCCCGCCGGAGCAGTACCTATTTATCTACTTGCACTTTTACGTGTTTTCGAACTGCTAGGTTGGCAGGAGCAGGGACCGAGCAATGGGAGCTCACCCCTTTGCGGGGATTCGAACTGCCGACCTTCTGATCGGCAAGCCCAAGAGGCTCGCTGGTTTAGAACACCGTAAATTTCCAGTTTACTTTCCATAAGTTTTCCCATCCACCCCTCCCACCAGATGTCAAAGAGAAGAACAACTGCCAGACTTTTAGAAGACATCTGAAGGCAGCCCTCTTCTAATGTTTAACAGACCAGTGTATTTTAATACTTTGTTGGAAGCTGCCCAGAGTGGCTGGGGAAACCCAGTCAGATGGGTGGGGTATAAATAATAAATAATCTATTCTATTCTATTCTATTCTATTCTATTCTATTCTATTCTATTCTATTCTATTCTATTCTATTCTATTCTATTCTATTCCCAATGCCTCATATCTATGTTATGGCCGAAGTCTTAGGCCCATTTAATCATGGCTGAATTCTTGAGGGGAAGCCACATAGGTTGAAACCAGCATCATAGAGCTATAAAGGTATGGGGTGAATGTGGGTTTAGCTGGCTCTGCCTGTCGTGGTCTCTGGCTCCAGCTATTACTGGCTTTGCCTACTGCTGCCCCCCGTCTTCTGCCCCACCTGAACCCCAAAAGGCCACCCAGGAGCCCCGACTCACAGAGACCAAGGCTTCGCCCACGCTGGTCAAGACGTCCGGCCGCAGGGAGTGAATGAGCAGCTTCTGTTCTGTGAGAACCGCCACAAGGAGGGCCACGGCGTTTTCGGGACCCAGTGTCTGCAGCAGGGTGAGGAAGCTAGCGCCACTATAAGGAAAGAAGGTTGTGGTTGGTGAAAAGGCAACTGACTCACTAAGCCCTTTAAGAACCCAACGCACTCAGTTCCACCATCCCAGGAAAGCTAGTCTGGTTACATTCCCCCACATTATATACAAACAACAGGTCACCCCAAGGCATTTTGACACCTGAGGCGAAGATCAAGGCAGCTTCTCCATATTAAAAAATTACTACTGAATTTAATTTAAAACTGTTTGGCGCCTGCAAAAAAGCATTTTTGTTTAAGGAGACCTATTCAGACATGTGGAGGCTGACATGTTTTCATCTTTGCTTACTGTTAATTTTACCCTGAAATGTACACAGTGGAAACAAAAGCAGTTAAAAGCAGTTATTTGAAACCTTTTAATAGTTAAAAGTTTTTAAAAACCCAGATTAAAACACATGTCAGGATACTACATGTCTAGGATAGTAAAGGTAAAGGGACCCCTAACCATTAGGTCCAGTTTTGACCAACTCTGGGGTTGCGGTGTTCATCTCCCATTATTGGCCGAAGGAGCCGGCGTACAGCTTCCGGGTCATGTGGCCAGCATGACTAAGCCGCTTCTGGCGAACCAGAGCAGCGCACGGAAACGCCGTTTACCTTCCCACCAGAGCGGTACCTGTTTATCTACTTGCAGTTTGTGCTTTTGAACTGCTAGGTTGTCAGGAGCAGGGACCGAGGAATGGGAGCTCACCCCGTTGCAGGAATTCGAACCGCCGACCTTCTGATCGGCAAGCCCTAGGCTCTGTGGTTTAACCCACAGCGCCACCCGCGTCCCACATGTCTAGGATAGGCTTGCCTTAAAGCATTCCTAAGCAGGCACTGAAAGGAATCTAGCAAAGATGCTTGTCAATAGGCAGGGAGTTCTAAGGTTTGTGTGCTGCTACGATGAGATATCAATTTATTATAAACACATAGTGGGTGGTGCTGTGGGTTAAACCACAGAGCCTAGGACTTGCCGATTAGAAGGTCTGCGGTTTGAATCCCCGCGACGGGGTGAGCTCCCGTTGCTCGGTCCCTGCTCCTGCCAACCTAGCAGTTCGAAAGCAAGTAGATAAATAGGTACAGCTCCGGCAGGAAGGTAAACGGCGTTTCCATGCGCTGCTCTGGTTCGCCAGAAGCGGGTTAGTCATGCTGGCCACATGACCCGGAAGCTGTACGCCGGCTCCCTTGGCCAGTAAAGCGAGATGAGCGCCGCAACCCCAGAGTCGTCCGTGACTGGACCTAATGGTCAGGCGTCCCTTTACCTTTACCTTAGTGGTATTACGTGGCACCTGCAACAGTCCCAGTTCTTCAGATTGCAGTGGTCAAGTAGGCATGCATGGGATAAATTGATCTCACAGGCAAACTCATCCCAAGCTGTTTATATACTAAGAGTTACACTTTGAACGTGGTCCCGCATGAGCCAGACTGTAGTTTCACGTGACACGCTGGTCCAGGCAGAAGTTCCCTTGGATGAAACTGGAGTAGTTAAGCTAGCAGCAGATCTAATAACGTCAGATGAGCATACCTGAGTGGCAGAGGAGATGAAACAGGCTGGCACAGGAGCATGTTATCGTAGGAAGACATCTGGACAGGCAAAAAGAAGGGAGAGGGGAGAGACAGAGAAGAACCGACTCCTGAGTGATTCCTTATAGAGAAAACACAGCTTGAGATACAGCCCAAACAATCAGCAGTGCAGACCAAAAGCTGTCCTTTATCAGCGCGACACTCAGATTACTGCAACACATGCATGTCCACCAGAGGTCAGACGTCGCTTCTCAATCCTTCGCCCCAGATGAACCATAATCTTCACATTCCCAGTTTCATACTGTATTTTTCGCTCTATAAGACGCACTTTTTCCCTCCTAAAAAGTAAGGGGAAATGTGTGTGCGTCTTATGGAGCGAATGCAGGCTGCGCAGCTATCCCAGAAGCCAGAACAGCAAGAGGGATTGCGAAAGCAGCTGCCAGCGCCCCTTCAGTGAAGCGGGAGGAAAAACAGAGTCCCTTCCGTTTCTCCTCCCGCTTTGCTGTAGAGGTGCTGCGCAGAGAGGGAGAGAATATTTGTTTTTCCTTGTTCTCCTCTAAAACTAGGTGCGTCTTATGGTCGGCCGTGTCTTATAGAGCAAAAAATACGGTACTTTCAATATCTATCCAGCTCAGAATTTCCTATAGAGACTGGCAGCACAGCTCTCCAGGGTTTCAGACAGGGGGACAATTCCTGGTCTGACCTGGAGATGCCTGGGACCTCCTTCATGCAAGGTAGGCGGACTGACCAGCTAAGAGCTAAGGGCCTCTCTCCAAGCATCACTCAGGGGTTGAGCAAATGGTTATTACGTAGAAGGTCCTGGCTTGACCAATGGCTCGTTCTTCAGCTGCCTAACAGACAGAGGTGTAGTGGTCTAGTGTTGCAGGGGAGTCAAAGGCCCAGTACTATTTCAGCAGCAAGAGCCGTCAATTCATAATATCCTAGAGGCAGCCAATCAGCATGAAAAGGGGAGCTTTTAAGGCTGCAGGCATGGCCAAACTTGGCCCTCCAGCTGTTTTGGGACTACAGTTCTCATCATCCCTGACCACTGGTCCTGTTAGCTAGGGATGATGGGAGTTGTAGTCCCAAAACAGCTGGAGGGCCAAGTTTGGCCATGCCTGTTTTAAGCCAATGAGAAGAAGTCTCCTCACCCTTTGTACTGTTTAGAGCCAATCGGGAGAGGAAAGAGGTAAGACGGCCCCTGAGGATCGGCTCCCAGGGTCACTCTGGAGGAGTGCAGGAAGAACACCAAGGAGGAGATTTATGCTCCAAAGCTAAGCATTGAGGAACACTGAAATCTCAAGGTGCTTCAGTTTCAAGAGGACGACAGGCAAGTTCCATTGTGTACAGTGGAACTTCAAGGAAAACACAACATAATAAGCTATTGGAGCACTCCATATCATTGGATGTGGAGAAAATAGTAAACCTAACTGAAAGGCAAACACATGGAGATCTACATTGATTGTTCCAGTACATCCCTAGTTATGAGGGCCTTTTCTGTGGTGGCTCCCCAATTGAGGAGAGAGGCTCACCTGGTGCCATCACTACATGTCTTTAGGTGCCAGGCGAAAGCATTCCTCTTTACCTAGGCCGATGGCCATCTATGACAGGCATAGGCAAACTCCGGCCCTCCAGATGTTTGGGAGTACAATCCCCATCGTCCCTGACCACTGGTCCTGTTAGCTAGGGATGGTGGGAGTTGTAGTCCCAAACATCTGGAGGGCCGGAGTTTGCCTATTCCTGATCTATGGCCTGTGAAACCGTGGGGGAGAGGACTGTTATCATGACAACTATTTTATTATTAGGCTGTCAGTGGGTATGCTTTTCATTATGTTTTTATCACTGATGTACTGTGATGTGTTTTTATAACGTTATACACCATCCTGGGACCTCCTGGGCATTATATAAACTGAAATAATATAACAATAACAATAATAATGCATATTTATGTATAATCTTAGAAGAGGGTACGGTGCCAAGGAAGTGCGGTTGTGACTATTATGAACGCAATGTGCACCTCTGAGTTTGCCACAACACTACTGCTGACACAATGGAATTGCCCAGCTGATTCCCCGTCACCCGGGGAAGGTGCGACTTGCAACCCCTTCCCCCCCGCTGTCAACAACAGGATGAGCAAAGGCTCTGGGTTCCTCCGCTTTCTGCTTACCTGAACCAGGATCCGAGGCCGCTGTGGAGATGGGAAGGGGACATTGTGCATGAAATGAGAGATGTGCCTGGAAAGAGCAACAGAGAAGTCACAGGGAAGAAGAACACCCTTCCACACACCCGCCCACACCAAATAAAACCACAATCGCCATCTTTGCCCTGTAACAGCAGCTTACAGGCATAGGAAGAGCTCAACTGGATCAGGCCAATGAGCCGCCTGATTCAGAAGCATTACTGCCCTCTAGCTGTGGGGGCAGAGCATAAACATTGTGGCTAGAAGCCACTGAGAGCCCTCTCCTCCAGGAATTTGTCTATTCCTCTGGTGGGAGGGCGTTCCACAGGGCGGGCGCCACTACCGAGAAGGCCCTTTGCCTGGTTCCCTGCTACCTCACTTCTCGCAGTGAAGGAACTGCCACAAGTCCCTCGGAGCTGGACCTCAGTGTCTGGGCTGGACGATGGGGGTGGAGACGCTCCTTCAGGTATACTGGGCCAAGGCCATTTAGGGCCTTAAAGGTCAGCACCAACACTTTGAATTGTGCTCGGAAACGTACTGGGAGCCAATGTAGGTATTTCAGGACTGGTGTTATGTGGTCTCGACGGCCACTCCCAGTCACCGTTTAGCTGCCACATTCTGGATTAGTTGTAGTTCAAAGGTACCTTCAAAGGTAGCCCCACATAGAGCGCATTGCAGTAGTCCATGCGGGAGATAAATAGAGCATGCGCCACTCTGGCGAGACATTCTGCCATCTACCATATCAGATTAGAGGAATCTGTGGCCGTTATCTAGCTCAGGTTCTGCTTACGTTTCAGGCTTTGCAACCACACACAGAGGTCCCGATCCTATCGGCCGCATCCCCAACTTACACCTCGAGCGGAAGAACGTGAGGCCCCGAGATGCTGTAGCGGTACAGGAAAGTGAGGAATTTCCGGAAGACGTCGAAAAAGGGCCAGTGGGACAGGACGCAGATGCTCTTGCGAGTCTGAACCGATTTGCTGGTGATGGGGCGCCGGTCGACGACGGTGAGGAGGTTCAGCCACATGCACTGCCGCTCCGAGAGGTGTTCCCGCGGGAAGGACTCGTAGAACTGGATGGCAGCGCCGTACACCTGGGAGTGAGAGCAGGAGAAGTCAAAGAAGGAAAGGAAGAAAGTCACAGTCCTGTACAACCTTGGTGAAACAGTTGCTCAACTAGGGTGAGTGAGGAGTAACTCCAGGCAACCTGGAAGGGAATCTTTGGAGAACGGGGATAATGCTTCTTATTCTTATTGCTGTCAAGCTGGCCAAACAAAGGGTATTTGCCACTGTTATGTTTATAGGTGTGTTATGTATGCGGGACAGGCTTCTGTAATAAATATTGTGGACGAGAAACATCTGCGGACTTGTTTGCCAATTGCCACGCTGTGCACACATGGTGAAGGAGCGAATGCCAGAATAATATTGATGCTAACATGGAAAATGAACGCTAACCAGAATAGCTACTTAAGCTGGTCTTTTAAAGCTGCAATTTGGGGGTTCGTCTTCTAAGCCCAGTCGCCTAATACGGTGGGCAGCTCTGCGCCAGGAGAAAGCCGCCCAGCGCGGAGTGGAGCCTTCCGCCCCTGCTGCTGCTTCTGAAGCAGCAGTAGGCGGACTCTGCGCCGGGCGGCTCTCTCCCGGCACGGAGCGGAGCCAGCCACTGCCGCCTCGGAGCCACCGCCGCAGCAGTGGGGGCGGGGGGCGGGCTCCGCTCTGCCCATACCCGGTGTACAAGACGACCCCCAACTTTTTAACCTCTTTTCCGGGGTTAAGAAGAAGAAGAAGAAGAAGAAGAGGAGGAGGAGGAGGAGGAGGAGTTTGGATTAGATATCCCGCTTTATCACTACCCGAAGGAGTCATAAAGCGGCTAACAATCTCCTTTCCCTTCCTCCCCCACAACAAACACTCTGTGAGGTGAGTGGGGCTGAGAGACTTCAGAGAAGTGTGACTAACCCAAGGGCACCCACCAGCTGCATGTGGAGGAGCGGAGAAGCGAACCCAGTTCCCCAGATTACGAATCTACCACTCTGAACCACTACACCACACTGGCTTTCTCTTATACACCGGAATCTACGGTATCTCAATTTTAACTCATGAGGTATTGCTGCAATCTGCTCTGATTGTATATTTTATCTTTATGAACGCTGTTTTTATTGTGTTATGTGAGCTGGTCTTCGACCGTAATAAATTATCTATCTATCTATCTATCTATCTATCTATCTATCTATCTATCACCCACCCCAGGTTCTCTGACCCAGCCCAAAAAGTAGTTCCCACCACCATGCAATCCGACTACCTTGTCTCCCGAAGCCCCGGTCAACACGAAGGTGGAGAAGACAGGAAGCTGGTATTTCGTGTCGGCCGGCCAGCTCTCGATGGTCGCCCCCATGGGCAGGCAAAAAACAGCCACGGACTCCGGCAACGGGAACGCCTCGTTGTCCTCCTCTGGGTAGCGACTAAGGAGACCTGGAAGGGGAAGAGAAATGGGAGGAAGCTGTTTTGGTCCCTCCCTGTCAATTAATTACAACTATCCCTCAGGGTAAGGGATGCGGGTGGCGCTGTGGGTTAAACCACAGAGCCTAGGACTTGCCGATCAGAAGGTCAGCAGCTCGAATCCCCGCGACGGGGTGAGCTCCCATTGCTCAGTCCCTGCTCCTGCCAACCTAGCAGTTCGAAAGCACATCAAAGTGCAAGTAGATAAATAGGTACCGCTCCGGCGGGAAGGTAAACGGCGTTTCCATGCGCTGCTGTGGTTCGCCAGAAGCGGGTTAGTCCTGCTGGCCACATGACCCGGAAGCTGTACACCGGCTCCCTCGGCCAGTAAAGCGAGATGAGCGCCGCAACCCCAGAGTTGGCCACGACTGGACCTACTGGTCAGGAGTCCCTTTACCTTTCTCCCTCAGGGTCTACCAAATCAGAGGAAGAGGGGATCCTGCTCCACTGATCCATGATTCCCTGCAACCTCCCAGCTTGACTACTGCATTCTGCGCTACATGGGACTCGCCCTTGAAGACTACTCAGATGTTTCTGCGATTCCTTTGGGATCTTGGGGAGGTGCAATCAGATTTCGCCTGAGTTCACAGGCTTTGAGGCCTAGTTTCATGGTGCTGGTTTTAACCTGAGAAACTCAGCATCCCAGGACCCACACATCTCAAATACGTCCTCCCCCCACGCCATCTCTCCCGACAGAGACGCTCCTCAAAAACCAGGACCGACTCCATCAGCGTGGCAGCCGATATACAAGGTGTGACCGGAAAGTTTGGTGATTGGTCACAGAAATCAGACAGCGAGAACATACATGCCTTACAGGCCTTCAAAGTAGGCCCCCTCTGATACAATGCACCATTGACAACATTCGTAGAGCTGTTGGAAACTTCTGGAGAAGTCCTCTTTCCATACTGCTTTCAGTTCCTTCATCACAGCAGCTTGGATGTGTGGAATGTTGGAAAATCTGTGCCCTTTCAGCGAAGATTTCAGTTTTGGAAAAAGAAAGAAATTTGGTGGGGCCAGATTGGGAGAATATGGAGGGTGGGACAACTCAGTAACAATTTCACGTGGAATATGAAATTCTTTCACCATCATTCGGACGGACAAACGGCGATTCCGCTCAATAACTCACAAATTCTGTTGACATTTGCCACCGTTCTGCTTGTCAACGGTCTGCCAGACGGAGGGCCGTCTTCGATGGTTTGCCGCCCTTCACGGAAACCCTTAAACCACTCACACACTGTCTTTCGAGTTGCAGCTTCATCTCTGTACACAATTGTGAGCATTTTGTGGGTTTCCAATGCCGACTTTATGTTCGAATGTTTCTCGCTGTCCAATTTCTGTGTCCGTTCACCAAACTTTCTGGTCACACCTTGTATATCAAGACAAGCCGGCAAGATAAAGCGAGTGCTCCAGTCACTGATCCACCTGGTTCAGTATTGCCTGCACGGACTGGCAGCATCCCTCCAGGGTTTCAGGCGGGGGGCTCTCTCTGGAGATTGACAGCGCTTTGATCTGAGCATCCTCAGTGGAGAGGAGGAGAGTTATAATCCACTGGCACCTGGAGGGCCAAATGTCCCCCTGCCCCTGTGTTAGAGCCGGGCGACAGGATTGCAGTTTCTTAAAAAAGATAAGTCAACACACACAGGGAGATCAGTAAGGCCCCCAAGAGCCCCGTGTCCTCTGTCCGAGACATACCTGCTTGGTAAACCAGAGTGTTCCCTTTTGCCAATGCCATCTTGTAGCAGATGTAGAGGGCTGGTCCCCACTGCAGAAAAGAGATAGGCAAGAAAAGGTGGAGGAAAGCAATTGGCTGGACCACAGAAAAAGCAGCCTCAGGAACAGAGAAATCTGCCCAGACCAAGTCAAGGGTTTTTGTCCAATTAACCTAATGTTGGCTACACTGACTGACAGCTGCTCTCCAGGGTCTCAAGAAGAGCAGGAAAAAATTTCCCCGTGACCTGCTCCCTGGGTCTTCAACTGGGAACGCCAAGGACTGATCCTGGGACCTTCTGCACTCTGTTGCCTTCCCCTACAGGAAGGTTCCAGCCCTCCTGGTTCTGAGCAATGAGATGGCTCAGTTGGCAGAGCATGAGACTCTTAATCTGAAGGTTGTGGGTTCGAGTCCCACATTTGGCAAAAGATTCCTGCATTGAAGGGGACTTGGATTAGATTATTCTTGTGGTTCCTTCCAACTCTATGAATACAGGACAAAACAGGAATTGAGCGGAGCTGGGACAATTTGCCAGCTCGTTGCTCCATCCAGATCAGTACTGCGTGCACTGACTGGCAGCCACACTTCAGGATTTCAGATTGGGGGGAGAGGAACCCCCAGCCCTCCCTGAAGATGCCAGGGACCGTACCTGGAACCTCCTGGGTACGAAGCCATGAGTTCTGCCACTGTGCCAGGGCAGCACCTGAGCTCCGGTACTCACCATGCCCGCGTTGAGGTTCCGGTCCACGCGGCAGAAGGTGTGCGGGAGGCTCTCCCCTTTGCTGGGCATGATAAGGCAGATGTCGGTGATGCCCAGCGTGCTGTAGGCCTGGCTCTCGCTGGCTCGCCGGTACGTCAGGAAGGTGCGCTGGTGTCCGGGGGCCCCCGAGGCCAGGTTAGCCGAATGGCTATAGGGAGTCGTGTCGATGATTTTGTAGCCGGACTTCGGGTGGTCCTTTCCGTCGTAGTGCACCCTAGGCGAACGGCAAAAGAGAGTGTGCGTTTCACTATGAGGAATAGGGATTACGGGGGGTTGGACTAGATGACCACATGGTGACCCCTACCAACGATATGATACGATTCTAAGGACCTGTCCTTTGCGGTACTATCAGTTCCACATTTTCCCTTTATTTATCGTGTTTACAGCTCCGTTTATTTTCTTAATATAATTCTTATTAAATTTTCTGTTCCAGAATTTCAAATAAACATTTTACATCCTTAAGATGTCAGAGAATTCCCTTCTCCTCTTTCCGCGGTTCATTTTACATGTCTTAAATCCCTGCATATTTTACAAAAACTATAGCAATCGGTTTTCCATTATTGCATCCATCAATTTACTCTGAAGTTATCTTAATGCTGCCAGCATTTTCAGCTGTACACAATTATTTCTTACATATTCAATAAATGTTTTCCAATCTTCTTTAAACATATGTTCTTCTTGTTCTCTTATTCTATATGTCAAGTCTTCAAATTGTGCATATTCTGTCAACTTATGCTGCCATTCTTCTTTGGTTGGGACCGCAATCGTTTTCCATTTTATAGCCCCGTTTTCCTCCAAGGAGCTCAGTGGGAAACATACCAGACAGCAAATTGCGCTGATCTGCCAGATGTCCTGGCGCTGAAAGGACATTATTGGTCGGGAAAGCTTTCTACAAGCAGGGTGCCACCACTGAAAAGGCCCCGTCCCTTGTTGCCAACCTCTCTCAAGAAGGGGAGAGGGCCTCAGATGAAGATCTAACGGGGTCCGTGTGCTTTCATAAGGGGAAAGGCATTCTGAAATATATTGAGGCCCATCTCATGTGTGCTGAATGCCCACATACCCAACCAACCACCCTACCTAAGGACATCAGAAGAGGCCAGGGGCTCACCAAGCCGACAATGGACAACCATTGGGAAACTCTCAAGGAGGACTCCCTGCCTTGAGATTCCTGGCCACTGGTATTCGGAAGAGACAGTGGAGGCAGAACACAGCCACCCGAGACAGTAGCTGTCGATAGCTTTCTCTGCGAATTTGCAGAGTTGGAAGGGACACCCAGGGTCATCTAGTCCAACCCCCTGCAATGCAGGAATCTTTTGCCCAACGTGGAGCTCGAACCCACATCCCTGAGATGAAGAGTGTCATGCTCTCCCAACCTATTATTATTTATTGAATTTATCGTACTTATCTGTGTAGAAGATGACTTTTTTTTACTCTAAAACAGCAGTCCTCAACCTGTGGGTCCCCAGATGTTGTTGGACTACAACTCCCATCATCCCTGAGCTCTGGCCTTGCTAGCTAGGGGATTATGGGAGTTGTAGTTCAACAACATCTGGGGATCCACAGGTTGAGAAAGGCTGCTCTAAAATAATGTTAAAAATCGGGGTGTGTGTGTGTGTGTGTGTGTGACGGCATCTTATACACGGATAGTGCATATGTGGGACGGGCGATTGGTTGGGGGTGTGGGCGTGTTATACAAGGAAAAATACAGTATATATCGCTTTATACCCAGGGGTCTCAGGGCAGTTCAAAGAATAAAATCAAGATCTAAAACACAAAATACCTAATAAAAATAACAACAACAGCCCCTCCCCACAAAAAAGCACAGTTTAAAAGGGCGTAAGATGTAAATCAGATCACCCAAAAACTTAAAAAGGAAACATTTTTCCTGGCGCCTAAAGGTATACAATGAAGGCACCAGGCAAACTTCCCTGGGGAGAGCATTCCACAGATGGGGAGCCACTGCAGAGAAGGCCCCGTTCTCATGTTGCCACCCTCCTGACCTCTCACGGAGGAGTCACACGAAGAAGGGCCTCAGAAGATGATCTCAGGGTCCGGGTAGGTTCATACGGAAAGGGGCGGTCCTTGAGGTATTGTGGTCCTGAGCCATTTAAGGCTTTATAGGTCAAAACCAGCACTTGGAATTGGGCCCGGAAACTAATTGGTAGCCAGTGCAGTCAGACCGGAATCGGTGCAATATGCTCAAACCGTCTTGCTCTGGATTCTGCACCAGCTGAAGTTTCCGAACCGTCTTCGGCCCTACGTATAACGCATTGGAGTCACCTACCCCAGCTCCACAATGGGGGGCTTGTCCCGGCCCCTCCTGTAGCAGATGTACATCTGGGGGTTGTTGAGCAGCCCGGCGTTGAGTTCCACGGGGTTCCCGGAGGTGGTGCGGTCGATGCAGGTGAAGCCGTGAGGCACCTCCTCGCCCTGCGAGCGCACGATGACTGCCACGTCCACGATGGGCTCGCTGGGCCGGGACGGGCGAGGCGGCTGGCTCTCATCCTCCAGCGGCGCCGAAGTGTCCGCCAAGCCGGCCACCACAAAGTAGTCCACCAGCTGCGGGGCCCACTCGTCCGTCATGGCGGCGGCTCACGGCATCTGCAACAGGGGGAAATGAAGAAGAGCCGCGTGAGAAGCCCCGCCTCCCCGGAAGCTCCCAGCCAATGGCGGCCTGCACAGAATGTTCGGCGGCCTGTTGCCGCGGCGAGAGACATGAAACCTGTGGAGGCAGAAGATGGCCATCGTGTACCATCGCTAGGCTTCTCCTCCATGAATTTCTCTTCTAAAATAATAATACAGTGGTACCTCTGGATGTGAACGGGATCCGTTCCGGAGCCCCGTTCGCCTCCTGAAGCGAACGCAACCCGCGTCCACGGGTCGCGATACGCCGCTTCTGCGCGTGACATCGTTTTGATTGTCTGCGCATGTGCGAGCGGCGAAACCCGGAAGTAACGCGCTCCGTTACTTCCGGGTCGCCGCGGAGCGCAACCCGAAAATGCTCAACCCGAAGCTACTTCAACCCGAGGTATGACTGTAATAATAAAATAATAAAACAAATTTTTATTTATATCCCGCCCTCCCCAGCTGAAGCTGGGCTCAGAGTGGCTAACAACAATAAAAGTAACACAGTTTACATAAAATCACAATCAATTAATTGAAATACATTCTAAAATCAATTCATTCTAAAATCAATTCAGAATCAAATTACAGTGGTACCTCGGGTTAAGTACTTAATTCATTCCGGAGGTCTGCTCTTAACCTGAAACTGTTTTTAACCTGAAGCACCACTTTAGCTGTGGGACGTGGGTGGCGCTGTGGGTAAAACCACAGTGCCTAGGAGTTGCCAATCATCTGGTTGGTGGTTCGAATCCCCGCGGCGGGGTGAGCTCCCGTCTTTCGGTTCCAGCTCCTGCCCACCTAGCAGTTCGAAAGCACCCTTAAAAGTGCAAGTAGATAAATAGGTACCGCTTTATAGTGGGAAGGTAAATGGCGTTCCGTGTGCTGTGCTGGCTCGCCAGAGAAGTGATGTCACACTGGCCACGTGATCCGGAAGTGTCTCCGGACAGCGCTGGCCCCCGGCCTCTTGAGTGAGATGGGCGCACAACCCTAGAGTCGGACACGACTGGCCCGTACGGGCAGGGGGTACCTTTACCTTTACCACTTTAGCTAATGGGGCCTCCTGCTGCCGCCGGGCCGCCGAAGCCCGATTTCTGTTCTTATCCTGAAGCAAAGTTCTTAACCTGAAGCACTATTTCTGGGTTAGTGGAGTGTGTAACCTGAAGCGTATATAACCCAAGGTACCACTGTAATGGCAACCATTGGGCGAGAGTTCTATGAGGATTATGTCATCCAAAATGGCGGCCACCCTCCCTTCTGTGGCAGGGAGTTCCGCCGTCAAACAGATAAGAGAAGGACAGCCTTTTTACCTGTTCTGAATCAGATGCCCCCGGGTTGTGGCCTTATGAGAGAGGGAGGGAGAATTCCTCTCTGCTGTGCGCCATTTTACAGCCTTGGGTCGTGTCCCCGTCTCTCCTAACGCCAGAACCAGCGAAACAAACTGGGAGGGCAGTGAAACGGAAGTGTTTCAGGAGCTGTCCCGAGGGAAGGGGGCCAGCCAGGAGCCTCTGCCGTGCCAGCGGTGACAAAAACCATCACCCCCCAAAGGCCTTCCCCCAAGGCGACTGACCGATTTGGTCTGCGTTAGGCGCAGTCCTCGATTCTGCCATCCTCGAAGGAAAGTGGTCTGTAGAAAACTTCCCTAAAAGAATGAAAACCGGCGACGTGTCCTGCGGGGGTGGAAGCACCCTGGCCAGAAATGGTCCCCCGCCCACAGCACCCAAAGTCTCGAGACAGACGCTGGAGAAGGCCTCTGGGAAGGGTGGGGTTCCTGCCCCCTCCCTCCCGCTCTCTGATGATTTCTAATGCAAAAAGACTGGAGATCTAAACCTAGAATAGGCAATTGCGTGAACGTTTGTGACTTTTCATTAGGTGTTGTTATTTTTATTAGCAGGGGTGTGGGGGTGTGATCGTGCATTTCTGTAATTGTTTTCAAAATTGTTTTTAACGTTGTGTTTTAAATTGTCTTTAAAAACAATTCAAAACGTTTAAAAACATTGCGTTTTAAATTGTCTTAGGGACACAGGTGGCTCTGTGGTCTAAAACCACAGAGCCTAGGACTTGCTGATCGGAAGGTCGGCGGTTCGAATCCCCGTGATGGGGTGAGCTCCCATTGCTCGGTCCCTGCTCCTGCCAACCTAGCAGTTTGAAAGCACACCAGTGCAAGTAGATAAATAGGTACCGCTCTGGCGGGAAGGTAAACAGCGTTTCCGTGCGCTGCTCTTGTTCGCCAGAAGTCATGCTGGCCACATGACCCAGAAGCTGTACGCCGGCTCCCTCGGCCAATAAAGCGAGATGAGCGCCGCAACCCCAGAGTCGTCCACAACTGGACCTAATGGTCAGGGGTCCCTTTACCTTTAAATTGTCTAAACCCAGCGAAGAGTGGGTTATAACAATAAAATAATAGTAATAATTCACAGCTACAGAGTATATATACAGTGTTCAGTGGTACCTCGGGTTACATACGCTTCAGGTTACAGACTCTGTTAACCCAAAAATAGTCCCTCGGGTTAAGAACTTTGCTTCAGGATGAGAACAGAAATCGTGCTCTGCAGCAGCAGGAGGCCCCATTACCTAAAGTGGTGCTTCAGGTTAAAAACAGTTTCAGGTTAAGAGCAGACCTCCAGAACGAATTAAGTACATAACCCGAGGTACCACTGTATAGAGAGAGCGAGACAGGTTTGTGTGTGGGTGTTCATATGTGTGTGTATGTGTTTGTGTATTTGCGTGTCTATCCATCTGTCTATCTGGGTTTCTGAGGTCGAAAGGGGAAGGAGGAAGCCGAAGAAGGGGGTGTCAGCGGTCACATTTCTGCTGATATGGTGGAACCCGTAGGGCAGGGGCTCTTTCAGGAGGAAACGGGTGCTGGGGCCTACGGAAGCAAAGAGGGGGAACTGGGTGCAACTCACAGGTCTTAAAAAATCCCAAGAGGGACTCGCCACGGACGCCACTTCCTCCAGGCGACCTCTGTGCTAATTCTTGGGGGGGGGGGTTGGCGGTGTGACAACTCTGCACATGCTCAGAGAGGGCGTGGTGGTCCGGGACACAGGGCGGTGGTGGGAGGGGCCAGGGTCAAAAGTGGGCGGGACAACAGCAGGCTAGATTCTGCACTAACTCTCAGACCTCTCTCCGTCCAGCATTCAGACAAGCAAGAAACACAGTCAAGCATAAACACTGGCTATAACATGGTTGGAATGGTTGCCCGTGGTAAAAATGCCCCCCCCCCACTTCCAGATGTAGGTGACAGTAGAGAAATCACGTCCGCGAACCTCCCCACAAGCAGAAAGCTAGTATATCGGCCAGCCTTCCCCCCTGATGTGCTAGCTTTCTGCTTGCAGGATATAAAATAAAATAAACAGTATCAGTAATTGTAGGAGCATTAAAAAGTGGTATCGCACCCACAGCCTGAAGTGGTACGGTCTCATTCCACCCCTTCCAGCTTCCATGACCTTGTTCTTCGGCATATTACAGACCCAAGATCTGTGTGCCGAGAGAGAGGAAAGAGGAAGGAAGGGAGAACTCAAGAGCTTCCTGCTGCGGCCGCAGTTGCAAGGCGGCACTTCTCCGCCGCAACTTGGCTGCCGGGTCAAATGACGTCGGAGCGCCGCACTGTTCTGACTCCCTCCATCCAGAAATGCTAGCTTTCACGTGCGCGGGGATTCTTCGCCTCCCATCCCATCGGAGTGATGGCTCCGACCTGGTGGAATGCTCTGTCCCATGAGATTTAACCTCCTTCTGCAGGGCCTGTAAGACAGAGCTATTCCACCTGGCTTTCAATTTGAACTTAGCCTGATCTTTTATTCCCCTTCCTTCCCTCCCCCTCCCCTTTTTATGAAGATTACTCGCTCTGGAATCCCACAGCTAATTCTCCCCTGGTCTCCTTGCCGGCCCAAATAGGACTAATTTAGCCAGCTAGCCCTGGTGATCATCTAATGTTTATTGGATGGATTTCCCCCCAAATTGATTTCAGAACTTTGAATTTATTGTTATTCACGCTTTAATACTGTATTTGTTGTTGTATCACAATTAAGTGCTTTAAATTTGTTGTTAGCCGCCCTGAGCCTGGTTTTCTGAACCAGGAAGGGCGGGGTATAAATAAAAATTATTATTATTATTATTATTATTATTATTATTATTATTATTATTAACACACGTGGGAACCATGCGCCTGAACTTGGTGCCCGTCAAAGACGCCAGTTTGCCACCTCAATGAGAAATACAGCCAAGGGTCAAAAGCCCAAATGAACAGATGCTTTTGTTGTTGTTGTTGCTGCAGGGGTGTGTGTTGGTTTTTGCAACCCCCCCTTACCTTACTCCCCCTCTCACATGGCAAAAAACGGGTTTTGAGGTGGCATGCATATAAACGCATGGCTTGACAGCTTCCCTTTGCAGCTGCTCTCTCCTGTACAGAAATTGGGGAGGGGAGGGGAGCGTGGGAAAGGTAGACCTAGATGAGCCCCCCACCCACAACTCCCCGCCTGGCTGATATCCAGCTGCTCAGGAGTTCAGCGTCCTTCCCAAATGCCCTCCAACACAGGAGCTGGTCTGTCCTGCCTTCCGTCCAATGCTCAGCTGGTTTATTTTTAGATTTGGCTGCACAAACACACAAAAACACACGCGCACACACACACACGACTCCCACCTCTGTCACCACCTAGCTGTGCCCACTGAACGCGATGCCCTTGCGAGGCGGCCTGCTCTGGGCTGGTGTGGGGCTGGGGGAGTATCTGCCAAGGTTGGGGGCAGTCGATTCTCCTTATTTTTCTTCTGGACGAGGCCTCGAAAGGACATACCTCCTCTGAATGCCATTAGGTAGGCAGGCAGCCAATAAGTTGGATCAGGCCCACCAAGGGCTGCCCCGCACTCGCTGCCCCCCCCAACGTACCTCTCCGCCTGTCAACCCCGGCCGATGGAAGACCGGACGCACACACCGGTTTACGGCTCGGCAGCACGCGGCCCACGATCCCTCTGCCCTAAAACCGAAAGTTAAAAGCCGTTTCGCAACTTGGGTGAAAGGTCCCCTGTCCCCCCCCCCCCGGCACAGCTGTGGCGGCTTTTGAACACGCTACTCCCCCTGCGGAAGTGCCTTTTTTGTTTCTAAACAACATTTTGACCTGCAAGGAGGGGGCCCGCCAGGATTTGATGGCTGGGTCAAATCAGGGTGTGGGGTCAACTGTCCCTTTGCTTCCGCTGCCCCCTTCCTGAGAACTGCTTTCTCTCTGGTCCTCTTAAAAGGCGAAAAGTTCAGCAAAGGCACTGTACCACATTTGGGAGGAAGAGGAGCTGAACTGTTGAACAGACAGTGGAAGGGACTGCCTCTCAAAGCGGCCGGCTCTCTTGCGCCGGAGATTTTAAAACAGATTATATAAATTCAATTAACAACAACAGAGGCAGGATCTGTCGGAGATTCTTCAGCTGGGATTCCTGCATTGCAACGGGTTGACTCTCAGGCCCCTTGCGACGCTTCGGTTCTAGGAATCTATTAATGTTCCCACGCTGCAGGCATGCGTATAGAGCGGGGAAAGCCCCTGCATGCAGAAAGCTAGCATGTCAAGGAGAAGGCTTGGCAAGCACTGAACGCGGGAGGGAGCACCCAGCAGGCCAGTTAATGGAAACAAGCAGCGGCTGCCCTGCAAAGCTGCTGTTTCTGACAACCGTCCCCCATCCATTCCCCCCCAAAGACAAAAAAACACCATCCAGATACCCAGCGCAACAACAGGAAACATCAGGAGACGGGTGTTCCTGGTTTGCTTTTTCCACGCACCAGATTGCTGTCGAAAGCACCACTCAAAAGTCTTTGGCTAAGCTCCCTTCTCACGGGACCTCAGGAAAATGCATGCAACAGTGTCAAGCCCTTGGCCCACCTAGCTCAATATTGCACACACTGGCTGGCAGCGCCTTTCCAAGGCGGCGCTCTCTCCCAGCCTGGCCTGGAGATGTCGGAGGCTGAGACCACCTGAGCTCTCCACACTGAACTGCAGCCTCCGTCTCAAAAAAGCAACGCAAGGTTCTAGTCCTCATGAATCTGAGCAAAAGAATGTATAGGGAGCTGCCTTGCAGGAAGCCAGGTGGCTGAGCCACGTCACTCAATACTGTATACACTGACTGGCAGCAGCTCTCCAGGATTTTGGGCAGGGGAAAATTTCTGCCTGGAGACACCGGGAATTGAAGCTTCTGGGAGACTTTCTGTCAGCAAAGCAGGGGCTCAACCACTGAGTTAAGGCGCTTTCCTGAAACAGCAACGGCACTGCCAGGTCCTCAAAAGCCTCAGGGCGCAGGCAAAAACATCCGTAATATTTCAACATGCGCATTCATAAATATAGAGAGGGGAAAAATTAGGCCAACTTTCAGAGCGAAAGTGATCCTGGAAGAGAGCAGGGGATGCCCCATAAGTACCCCCAGACAACAGGGTGGGGAAGCGTTCTTGGCCCGAGGGCCGCACTCCTTTCTAAGGCAACGTTCTGGAGGCCACATGCCACAGGGGGGCAGAGCAACAGATCCATATTACAGGCTACATTCTAGGCAGGGGGCGGTGCTAATAGGCAGGGAGGGGGCGTGGCTTAGGGAGGGGTGTGGCCTGAGAAGGCTCCCGAGGTCCGGAGAGGGGATCCAGAGGGCCGCATCCAGCCTCCAATGGCCCCTCTCCCAGCTGTAACAACCCTCCTGAACAGGGAGCGAGCCGTCCGACGCAGAGAAGCACTCGCCCAGCAGGGCTTCCGACAGGGGCGACTTACTGCAGGATCCGGCCCTTCGAAGTCTCGGGACTGCAGGCGTGATAATCACACTGCTGAAAGCGGGGGACGGGGGGGGGCAGCCAGCGGAGGAACACTCAGTGCCGCCTTCCAACTCAGGAAGGGAGCGAAGAATTTGCACTTCCCGTCTGCGATGCCAGGATGAGGGCAGAGAAAGTGAGGGAGAAGGGAGGAAGCGAAAACTCCCAGAGCTCTGGGAAAGGGAAGTGTGACCGGAGAAGACCGGGGTGGGAGACACCCTCTTTGAGCAGAAGCCAGGGAGGGGAAAGAAACTGGGAAGTCCCGGTTCTGCTTCTTGCTGAGCAGAGTGCGAAAGGAAGGCTCCCTTGCGCCCAGAGAGAAAGCAGGATCCTGCCACGAAAAAGAGGCCTGAATCGTGCCTTGCAAAGTGCTGAAGGGAGCCTGTCTAGCACAGCGTCCTGTCCTCACAGCGGACAAGTGCACTAAGGACCCAGGATAGACTGCCTCTGGACCTGGAGGTTCTACATGAGAGTCCTATAGCAGGATCAGGCCAAGCAGCCCAGCAGATGCCCCAAGGAGAACTCCACAAACAGGCAGTGTTCGAAACTAGCCAGGCGCTAGGCGCATTTTGGACGCGGGTGGCGCTGTGGGTTAAACCACAGAACCTAGGACTTGCCGATCAGAAGGTTGGCGGTTCGAATCCCCGCGACGGGGTGAGCTCCCGTTGCTAGGTCCCTGCTCCTGCCAACCTAGCAGTTCAAAAGCATGACCTGCAAGTAGATAAATAGGTACCGCTCCGGCGGGAAGGTAAACGGTGTTTCCGTGCGCTGCTCTGGTTCGCCAGAAGCGGCTTAGTTATGCTGGCCACATGACCCGGAAGCTGTACACCAGCTCCCTCGGCCTATAGAGCGAGATGAGTGCCGCAACCCCAGAGTCGGTCACGACTGGACCTAATGGTCAGGGGTCCCTTTACCTTTACCTTTAGGCGCATTTTGCACCTGGCTATTGGCCGCTCGCGACCGAGTGAAAATTCCTGGGCCTGACATCTCCCCCATCTGGAGGTGCATGCCTGGAGATCCTTGGATCTGGACTGTTTTCACACACTAATACCTCATCCTGTAGAATTCTATCAGTTATATTTTATTTGCACAATCAGAATGACTTTCAGGAACCAAAATGCTTTTTCTGTGCAGCCTAAGCAGGAGAAGTGAACAACCTTATAGCTAATTGTGGTCGCTTGTCTTCCCTTACCGCACTCCACTGCCCTGATCACGGTTGTGAAGAATATCCCTACGTTATGAATGGTCCGTGCCGCTATTAAGAAAAATAGGTCGGAATAGGCCAATATATATGTGGACTGTCCCAGGGTCAAGGGGCTTTTCTTCTTTAAGTCCTCAAAGCTCTTAACCTCGCTCAAGGCGGTCATCTGAACTAGCCAGATGTTTAACTGATCATCAATCACAGCCAGTCCATCATTTGAAAAATAAGACTTTAGGGTTGTCTTACCCCAAAATGTTGCAGCTAGGCATTCAGTTTTGAAGATTGCAACCTTGGTTTAAGGAGCTACAGTGGTACCTCGGGTTACATACGCTTCAGGTTACATACGCTTCAGGTTACAGACTCCGCTAACCCAGAAATATTGCTTCAGGTTAAGAACTTTGCTTCAGGATGAGAACAGAAAACGTGCTCTGGCGGCGCAGCAGCAGCAGGAGGCCCCATTAGCTAAAGTGGTGCTTCAGGCTAAGAACAGTTTCAGGTTAAGAACGGACCTCTGGAACGAATTAAGTACTTAACCTGAGGTACCACTGTATTTGGTGCCGAGCTTATATATGTGAGTTTCTAATACGGCTGTAGGGATATTCTTCACAACCGTGAGCAGGGCAGTGGAGTGGGGTAAGTGAAGACAAGCGACTACAATTAGCTATAAGGTTGTTCACTGCTCCTTCTCAGCCGTTTCTTAGGCTGAGGACACCTGGGGAGAACCCAGAGGTTTGCAGAAGTACAAAAACCCCTTAGGAAACCACTAAGAACAACCACCCCTGCCCTTCCTCAATCATCTTCCTCATCGTATCGTTATTAACGAAAGAAGAACATGAGAGTAATCCTTCCGGATCAGGCCCAAACCCCAGCTGGGTTAGGCATACTGTTCTCTCTTTTTTTTAATAATAATTTTTATTAATTTCCAATACAAATATACATATAATCCTATATCATAGGCATACTGTTCTCACAGTGGCTGACCAGATCAGATCAATGGCCTGGTCTAGTCCAGCACCGTCTTCTCACGTCCAAGTTGGTGGCCCTGTAGCAGTGAGTTCCGCAGTCTAACTACACGCTGCGTGAAGAAACCTCATCCTCTGTGAAAAGCAGCCCACCTCCTTTGCTGAATTTATATTAGGCTGTTCCATTTTTTGGGAATGGCTTTTTAGTGCATTTTTTAAAATTGCATTTTATTTTATTTTTAAAAAACCTTTTTAAAAGCTGCATTTTCTATTTGCTGCATCCCGTCTCGGAAACTCCTAGCGAAGGCAAATAAATAAATGCATCTTATGGAATAAACGAAATAAAGAAATTGCAGGGAAGAAACTGACACGCAGCTGGAGGACGGCGACAATGGGCTCTCTGTGCAGCTGCAGCCACCCCCCCTCGCCCCCAATATTTTCCCTGAGACAACAGCTGTCTGGGGAGAAGCCACAGAACAGATATTAATCTGGGTATTAGACGGCGAGATGCCGCTGCTGGGGATAGGAGTTAAGTGATTTCAGTTTAGAGAACCGAGGCGACAGGACAGCAGCTTATAGAATTCTGCCTGGCGGAGGGGAAAAGCAGTTAGAGAAAAGTTTCCCCCCCTATTTCATGAGCCCTAGAATTCAACACCTGTTGAAGCTGAAAAGGGAAGTTTCAGGACAAACAGAAGGACGGACTTCTTCGTGCAACTGCGGAACTCACAGCTGCAGGAAGATGGCCCTCAACTCTGATGGCTTTCAGAAGATGAGACAGATGGATGGAGGAGCAGGCTAGTAGCCATTATGAATCCCATAATCTCCCTGCTCCTGAATCCCAGTTGCTAGAAACTGCAGGAATGCTAGAAAAATGCAACCGGTGCTGCTGAGACGTAGTGCGACTCATGCAACACGTTGGCGATTAATATACACAGAACAATAATTATACATACTTTATCAACCTTCTGAGAAAAATACAAAATGTTAAACAAAGCCACAAAGACTTGCAGACTACCCAGCCTAAAATGAACTCAGTAATGTCTGGTTTCAATAGATTTTTCAAATGCTTAACTCAGTCTTTTGGATAAGTTCATGAAGATACCAACAAAAGGTAAGTTTGGTGATATTCACAATACCGAGAGATGCTAGTGGAGTTGTAGATAGATACGTATATTGATATTCAGTCTTATAAAGAATACTCTTTCTTGGCTTAAGCTTAAGAAACAGATTTGCTTAGCCATCGGGGGCGAGAAGTGAGGTTACAGGGAACCAGACAGAGGGCCTTCTTGGTAGTGGCGCCCGCCCTGTGGAACGCCCTCCCATCAGATGTGAAGGAAATAAGCAGTTATCTTATCTTTAAAAGACATCTGAAGGCAGCCCTGTTTAGGGAAGTTTTTAATATTTAATGCTGTATTGTTTTTAACACTCGACTGAAAGCCACCCAGAGTGGCTGGGGAAACTCAGCCAGATGGGCAAGGTATAAACAATAAATTATTATTATTAATTATTATTATTATTATTATTATTATTATTAGGCCCTTTAACTGGGGCTTGCAGGTAGCACACTCCCAAGATAGTTTTCCGGGCTTCTTCAGTAGTCTAATCTCAAAGTCTTGATACGTATATTGATATGCAATCTTATAGAGAATACTCTTTCTTGGCTAAAGCTTAAGAGACTGAGTTGCTTAGCCATCGGGGGCAAACAGCGGCCTCTTGCTTACTCGGACTGCCAGGGCGGAACAGGTGCAAAACGCCAGCACCCTGTCTCTATCTACAACTCCACTAGCATCTCTCGGTATTGTGAATATCACCAAACTTACTTTTTGTTGGTATCTTCATGAACTTATCCAAAAGACATTTGAAAAATCTATTGAAACCAGACATTATTAAGTTCATTTTAGGCTGGGTAGTTCACAAGCCTTTGTGGCTTTGTTTAACGTTTTGTATTTTTCTCAGAAGGTTGATAAAGTATGTATAATTATTGTTCTGTGTGTATTAATGGCCAACGTGTTGCATGAGAAACCGCAGGAAGGCGGACAGTGCTCTTGCGCTCGGATCCTGCCGGCTAGTTTCCCACTGGGGCATTGAGTTGACCCCTGCGAGAACAAGATGCTGGACTGGATAGGCCTTAGGCCTGATCCTGCCGCCGGCCTCTGCTGCTTCTATTCTGATGCTGAGAGGTGGGAAGAGGTCTCGGCACCCCCTCCATCAGAAGCGGAGTGCAGAGGATACAGCTCAGCTCTGGGCAAGACGGGAAAGGGGAGTGAGGCATATATAAATTCAATAAATAACAATAAAACAATTCTGCGGCAGCTGTTGGCTGTGCGAGAGAAGCCAGGTGTTGCCCCGAGTTTCGGGAAGTGAGAACCGCAGAGGAGGAAACCAGAAATGTTCTAAAAAGCACCAAAATATTATAATAGGCGGGGGAATAAGCAGCCAAAAACGAAAGTGCGGAACCTAATTCGCACTCCGGAAACAGAGGACACGCAACCCCCCCAGCCCACAGACATCTGCCAGATTTGGAACAACACGTCTCTGAGGTGGAGCAAGAGGGATGGGGGGCTGTGAAACTCCTAACTGGGGCCGGAGGGGGGGGCAGAGGAGAAGCTCTGTGGGGTGTGTGACAGCAGAGAAGGAGTTGGGGAAGGCCAGTCAAAATATTGTGAGGGGCAAATCCGAATGAATTTGATGCTGGTTTTCGAAAACCAGAAGAAATTCATCGGCAGAAAAGAAGAAATAAATATTGTGAGGGGCTCCAGGAAGAGTGGGGGGGGGTGCGAGGCAGTTTGTGGGTGTTGCGGAGTAGGGGTGGGGGTAAAATAAATACGGAATTTCCCCTCTTTTGGGTGGCGCTGTGGGTTAAACCACAGAGCCTAGGACTTGCCGAACAGAAGGTTGGCGGTTCGAATCCCCGCGAAAGGGTAAGCTCCCGTTGCTCGGTCCCAGCTCCCGCCAACCTAGCAGTTCGAAAGCACGTAAAAAGTGCAAGTAGATAAATAGGTACCGCTCCGGCGGGAAGGTAAACGGCGTTTCCATGCACTGCTCTGGTTGGCCAGAAGCGGCTTAGTCATGCTGGCCACATGACCCGGAAGCTGTACGCCAGCTCCCTTGGCCAATAAAGAGAGATGAGCTCCGCAACCCCAGAGTCAGCCACGACTGGACCTAATGGTCAGGGGTCGCTTTACCTTTAAAAAATATAAGCCTTGTAGTTCAGGATATCATGGGGAGGAGGTATAAAGGAACACGAGTGAGAGGGAGAGATTTGGGGATGGACTTGGAAATACTGGGAATTGCGGCCTCTAACTGGTTTTGACAGCGGGTGGGTGGGTGGGTGGGTGGAAAGCCTGTAGCCATTGCAGTCCCCCCCCCAAACAAACAGACAAACAAAACAACAGTTCAAGGTCTCCATTGCTGTCGCCTCCCCTGTCTACTGGGTCAGGGAGGAGGAAAGCAGACTAGGAACTGGGAAGCCTGGGGGGTGGGGTGGGAGAGGGCTGAAAGTGCATTTTTTTCCGAAAGAGGGGGGGAGATAAATAAGACTCAAAGGGGGGTCAAAATACAACAGGAGGAGCAATCACAGGAAGACGCACTCAGAACCGGCAGAGGATCCAGTTCCTAGCAGAATTGGCCCCTGTCTGGAGAAGAAGTGATGCAATCACTGGCTGGGACTGCCAATTTATTCTTATTTATGGCGGGGTGGGGGGGGGGAGGAGAAGAGGGGGTGGGGAGGGGGTAGGAGGAGGAAAGTGTGCCCGCAGAAAAGAGGGGGTGTTAAAAATAAAAGAGAAAGAGAGAGAAGCAGAGTTGGGTTGGGAGTCTTGTTGTTTTGGAGAAGGAAGGCAAATTCCTCTTTGCAAAAAACCCAGACCTCAATGGGAGCGCAGGGGCTGGATTGGGGGGAGAGGTGGGGTGGGGTGTGTGTGGGGGGGGTCTCTGTCAGAAGTTGGGATGGGGGGAGGGCCGGGATGAGAAAGATGGGCTTGGAAAGGGGAGGGAGAGAAAATGAAGGGGTCGCTGCTAAGGGAGAAGGAGGGAGGAGAGGGGAAGGAAGGAAGGAGGCGAAAGGCGAGGCGCGTCGCATCGCATCGCCTTGCATTGCACTGCATCCAGTGCGCGCGCCTTCTTACCTGGGCAATTTACTCCGGCGGTGGCTGCGCTGCCGCGCCTGCTACCCTCCAGCCCACGCCATAGCCTGAGCCCGGCCTGCCTGCGCTCAGCTGCTCAGCCCGCTCCTCCTCCCTCCTCCTCCTCCCCCCGCCTCCGCAGAGGCGGAAAGTGCGCCACCTGCCGCAGAGGAGGACCCTGGAGAGAACTCAGCCCCCCCTCCCACCGCCGCCGCACTTGATGCATGGGATTCAGGAGGGGAGGGGAGGGGGCGGACGGGAGCGACCTGTGGCGCCCTCCGTAGAAGCGTAGGATCTCAGAGTGGCGGGGTGGGGGGGGGGAGAGGGACACCCCCGGGTCATCCAGACCAACCCCCTGCAATGCAGAAAGTCTCAGCTAAAAGCCCCCCCCACTCAACCTCTGCTTAGTCCTGTGTGAGTGCCTGGAGGCGGCTGGAGGATGGATGGCGGCTAATGGACTGAAGTTGAATCCTGACAAGACAGAAGTACTGTTTTTGGGGGACAGGAGACGGGCAGGTGTGGAGGACTCCCTGGTCCTGAATGGGGTAACTGTGCCCCTGAAGGACCAGGTGCGCAGCCTGGGAGTCATTTTGGACTCACAGCTGTCCATGGAGGTGCAGGTTAATTCTGTGCCCAGGGCAGCTGTCTAACAGCTCCATCTGGTACGCAGGCTGAGACCCCACCTGCCTGCAGACTGTCTCGCCAGAGTGGTGCATGCTCTAGTTATCTCCCGCTTGGACTACTGCAATGCGCTCTATGTGGGGCTACCTTTGAAGGTGACTCGGAAGCTACAACTAATCCAGAATGCGGCAGCCAGACTGGTGACTGGGAGCGGCTACCGAGACCATATAACACCGGTCTTGAAAGACCTACATTGGCTCCCAGTACGTTTCCGAGCACAATTCAAAGTGCTGGTGTTGACCTTTAAAGCCCTAAACGGCCTCGGCCCAGTATACCTGAAGGAGCGTCTCCACCCCCATTGTTCTACCCGGACGCTGAGGTCCAGCAACGAGCGCCTTCTGGCGGTTCCCTCATTGCGAGAAGCAAAGCTACAGGGAACCAGGCAGAGGGCCTTCTCGGTAGTGGCACCCGCCCTGTGGAACGCCCTCCCATCAGATGTCAAAGCGATAAATAACTACCTGACATTCAGAAGACATCTTAAGGCAGCCCTGTTCAGGGAAGTTTTTAATCTGTGATATTTTACTGTATCTTTGGTTTCTATGGAAGCCGTCCAGAGTGGTTGGGGAAACCCAGCCAGATGGGCGGGGTACAAATAATAAATTATTGTTATTATTATTAGAAACCTCCAAGGAAGGAGAGAGCCCACCACCTCGCGAGGGAGTCTTTTCCACTTTGGAACAGCTCTCGCTGTCAGAAAGTTTTTCCTGATGTTCAGTCGGAATCTCCTTCCTTGCAACTTGGAAGTCCTGGGTTCGAGTCCTACCCTCTCCAGGTCAGGAGGAGACAAGCTTGTTCCCTCTTCCGTGAGATAAGATATTTGAGGATGGCTTCCAGCGAAAGAAGAATGGCAGACAAAATTAATGGACTACGCAGAATTAGATAAAATGGCAGGAAGGACTCGGAACCTGTGGGACCAGAGATTCACAGATTGGAAGAAATATACGAACTAATTGAAGAGCAATTGTAATCAACAAATTACGCTAGTAGGACTCCAAGAAGTTTTGTAAGGAGAAATGTATGAAACATTGCAAAATAGAGAAAGAATAGAGATATCAGTTATGAGTTAAATGTAATTGTGGAAGTAAGAAATGTATATTTAGTGAATAATAATAAATAATAATAAATTTTATTTATATCCCGCCCTCCCCAGCCGAAGCCGGGCTCAGGGCGGCTAACAACAATCAAATAATCCAACACTCTAAAAACATTTCACTATAAAAATTAATTAAAATCAAATTGATGGCAACCGTTAAGCAAAATTCTGTGCAGATTGCCAGAGGAGGGAGTCAGGCTGCGCCCTGACCAAAGGCCTGGTGGAACAGCTCTGTCTTGCAAGCCCTGTGGAAAGATGTCAGGACTCGCAGGGCCCTAGTCTCTTGTGAATAGATTGGAAAATTTTCAGATCTGATTGATGGAAGTCAAAAAAAATGGTATAAGATATGAAAGTATGTTTAATTACTGTTGAAAATGATATGTCAAAAAATAAAATAAAAAATAAAAATTATATATAAAAAAGAGATTTGAAGATGGCTATCATATCTCCTCTCATTTTTCCTCTTAACAAACCCTGCTCCCTCAACCGTTCCTCATAAGGCACCTCCGGATTTATTTATTCTGTTGTTGTTGTTGTCCCACCCTTCACCTTACAACGATCACGTAAAACACAAGAAAATGTTACATAGAATACAATATTAAATACTTATTATTGCCAGACCTTCAAGTCTTACCTGAAGTCATCAGGTGGCAGGTGGAGGGCATGGATATCCAGGTAGATCAGAGTTTCTTTAAGACTATTAATAATTATTATTATTATAATTTTATTATTTGTACCGTGCTCATCTGAGTGGATTGCCCCAGAAATTCTGGGCAGCTTCCAACAGATATAAAAACATAATAAAACATCAAACATAAAAAACCTTCCTTCAGATGTCTTCTAAAGGTCACATAGTTACTTATCTCCTGGACATCTCCTGGGATGGCGTTCCCCACAGGGCAGGTGCCACTACCGAGAAGGCCCTTTGCCCGGTTCCCTGGAGCACCATGTCCCATCGTGAGGGAATCACTAGAAGACCCTTGGAGCTGATCTCAGTGTTCGGGCTGAACGATGGGGGTGATGTTCCTTCAGAAATAATTGCTAGTAATAATAAAACATTTTTTAAAGACTGTCACGAAGCTTTTATGCGTCAGCCTCAGGCCTCAGAATGTAGCATAGGCACTTGTCATTTGAATCAGTCAGTTTGGGACTTAAAGGTAAAGGGACCCCTGACCGTTAGGTCCAGTCGTGACCGACTCTGGGGTTGCGGCGCTCATCTCGCTCTATGGGCCAAGGGAGCCGGCGTACAGCTTCCGGGTCATGTGGCCAGCATGACTAAGCCGCTTCTGGCAAACCAGAGCAGCGCACGGAAACGCCGTTTACCTTCCCGCCGGAGCGGTACCTATTTATCTACTTGCACTTTGACGTGCTTTCGAACTGCTAGGTGGGCAGGAGCAGGGACCGAGCAACGGGAGCTCACCCTGTCGCGGGGATTCGAACCGCTGCCCTTCCAATCAGCAAACCCAAGGCTCTGTGGTACAGACCACAGCGCCACCCGCATCCAGTTTGGGACTTACCCTCCTGTTATAAGAATTTTAAGGCCTCAAATATAGAATAAATATTCATAAATGCACACATATCTAAATATATAAACCACGTGTCTGAAATAGTACAGGAGAACAATCCTGAAGTCATTTTGACTCTCCCAATGACATAAAATATTCCTCTGCAGTAAGGGAGGCAAATGGGGAAAGGCTGCCCATTGTCTTTTCGCTTACAAATCTACAAAGGGCGTATCTGTGTATGAATAGGGTGAGCCTGTGACCTGGATTCAGGAACTAAAGAATTAAATCATCACAAAAGAATGGCCAGGCTGCCCAGGTAATGCAATCAGACAGGATTTCTGCTGTAGACCATCTCCTATGACGTAAATATGCTGATTTTGGGGTGGTCTTTGGCTAAGGGGGTTGGGCAATGTCAAAAGTCTTTAAAGGTTCCTGCACACTTTGGTTCAGGGTCTCTCCCTCCTTGGAAGGGAACTCTCTTGCAACAGAAAAATAAAGATCTGCCTTGCTTTCCCCTGGATCCAGCTTCTATCCATTTTTCTCTGACCGATCATGGACTCGGAGTCCCATGGAGAGTTGGGCATAAAAAGCCAAACCCCGATTTTTACATCAATTTGCAGAGCAGGAGAAAACAAGCTTGCTCCATTTCCCATGTGGCGGCCCTTCAGATATGGCTATTGTATCGCCTCTCCATCTTCTCTTCTCCGGGCTAAACATCCCGTTCTCCACAAAGCTTGGTTTCCAGGCCCTTCATCATCTCGGCTGCCCTCCTTTGCACACCTGCCATCTTGTTGATATCCTTCTGACAGGCAGTACCACCTCCCAAAGGTAAAGGGTAAAGGGACCCCTGACCAGTAGGTCCAGTCATGGCCGACTCTGGGGTTGCGGCGCTCATCTCGCTTTATTGCCCAAGGGAGCCGGCGTACAGCTTCCGGGTCATGTGGCCAGCATGATTAAGCCGCTTCTGGCGAACCAGAGCAGCGCACGGAAACGCCGTTTACCTTCCCGCTGGAAGGTATTATCTACTTGCACTGGCATGCTTTGGAACTGCTAGGTTGGCAGGAGCAGGGACCGAGCAACGGGAGCTCACCCCGCCGCAGGGATTCGAACCGCCGACCTTCTGATCGGCAAGTCCTATGCTCTGTGGTTTAACCCACAGCGCCACCCGCATCTGGTGGTAAAAAAGGAGCCAGGCAGGTAGGGTGAGACTGAGGCCACCCAAGTGGTCTTCTTCTTCTTTGGTGATCACTCGTAGCCAAGTAAGATTGTCTGCCATAAACACCCAAATGGTACAGCCTCTGCTGTTCCTAACCTCATTCTTTTTTTTATTTAATATCTTTCATTTATACTTTTCAGATACAGTGGTACCTCAGGTTACATACACTTCAGGTTACATACGCTTCAGGTTACAGACTCCGCTGACCCAGAAATAGTGCTTCAGGTTAAGAACTTTGCTTCAGGATAAGAACAGAAATCGGGCTCCGGCGGCGCGGCAGCAGCAGGAGGCCCCATTAGCTAAAGTGGTGCTTCAGGTTAAGAACAGTTTCAGGTTAAGAACGGACCTCCGGAACAAATTAAGTACTTAACCTGAGGTACCACTGTATATACATTTCACTGATTTCACAATCATTTTGACATTTTAAAACTCGACTTCCTTCCACCTCTTTCTGCGGTTCCTTAAATTTATTTTTAATATCTTCTGCATGTCGAAATTCGCTTACTCGCTTGTTTATCTACTTTAAATATAAACTCTTATGCAACTGCAGGTTATTTCAGTAATCCTGCCGGTGTTTTTATCTGTTTGCAATTTATCTGTAAAAATTCAACAAACCATTTCCACTCCTTTATTGAAAGTTTGCTATCTTGATTTCTTATTCTTCCAGTCAATTTCACCATCTCTGCATATTCCATTGGTTTTGTATCCATTCTTCCTTTCCTGGGACTTCTTCTATAGTCGCTATAGTCGTGTACATGAATAAATTTCTATACAATTTGGGTAGTTCTGTCCCTATAATTCGCAAGAGAAAGGCTTCTGGGTTTGTTTGTTTGTTTGTTTGTTTGTTTGTTTCAAACGTTATTTTGAACATCTTTTTCATTTCATTGTACAATGGTACCTCGGTTGTCGAACGTAATCGGTTCCGGGAGACCGTTTGACTTCTGAAATGTTCGACAACCAAGGCGCAATGGGCAGCCTGCAATTTCCACTGAGAAAATGGAGAAACACTCTTCAGAAGCTGTTTGACTTCTGAGGCGTGTTCGAAAATGGAAGCATTTGCTTCCGGGTTGTCGGCGTTCGAAAGCCAAAACGTTCGACTTCCGAAGCGTTCGACAACCGAGGTACCACTGTATATCATTTCCCAGTAAGCCTTAACCTTACTGCAAGACCAAAAATTCCCACCTTATTCTTAACCCTCAGGTGTGTGGCAGGCCCTCTCACAGAGACTAAACGCTGGAGGGAAAGCACTCTGTACATACTCAAGCACACCCTGCCATTCCTTTCCCTTCTCCAATGCCAACCACGGTTGCAGGAATTTATGTATAGGTTGGGGGGGTTGCCCCTCCAGCAGATATCACGCACATGCACCCCACTACCAAAACCAGCACAATCACTTTTGTGACTTTTGTGATTTGTCCCCAGTCAGATGGGTAGCATATTAATTATTATTATTATTATTATTTATTTACTACTATAGGTTAAACCACAGAGCCTAGGACTTGCCGATCAGAAGGTCAGCGGTTCAAATCCCTGCGGTCCCTGCTCCTGCCAACCTAGCAGTTCGAAAGCACGTCAAAGTGCAAGTAGATAAATAGGTACCGTTCCGGCAGGAAGGTAAATGGCATTTCGTCGCAGTTTCTTCCTATCTATTCAAAGGGCCTTTGCTGCACGATACCAAATGTAAGAATTCACTGATCAATGTATCTCTGTACTGGCTCACTGGGAAAACTTCAGAAATTCATATAGACATGTGAGCTCAGCTACTCAGCAGCCCCTCTGCCTGAGTGATAATCCCTGGCATCCTGATACCTGAGTGCCAGACAGGTAGCCATTCCATAAATAACAAACCCAGATGAAGAAAAAAGGGTGGGATTAACTTGGCTGGGAAACAGGGAAATGTAAATATCTCTTTTGTTACACTTGATGGGTGTTTTGTGGAGGGCAAGGGGAACCATGGGGCAGGGTCCAGGATGCTCAGATTACTGCCACCAGACCTCCCCTTTCATGATGTAACCATGATGTATGAGTGATGTAGTTTGGGGTTACAGATGGTAGTTTGGGGTGTGTGTGTAACATGGGGATTAGCAGCTAATAAAAGTTTGGGGTCTCTTTTGTTCGGGGCTTCCATCTTGTTCCACCTGGTGGCAGGTGGGCATAGGCGCCGACACCATGGGGCCTGAGGGGGCTCGAGCCCCCTCAAAAATTTTTTTGGGGGGGCTCAGCCCCCCCAATAATCTCGGGCGCCCTTCCAGCAGAGCGCCGCCGCCGTCCCCCGCCTCCTCCCCACCTGCTCCCTCGCCAGCCAGCCAGCCAGCCGCGCGCCCTAGTCGGAGAGCCCCGGCCGTCCCCCGCGAGATTAGGGAATCCCCGGGGGCGGGGGCTCCTGCCTCGCTGCTTCGCAGCACCACCGCCACTGCCAAGGCACTGCCGGGGGGAATTTCCTTCCTCCTGGCCCCCGCGAGAACAGGGGAATCCCGACTGGCCACACCTCCCAGCCAGCCGATTGGCTGGCTGGGGGGCGTGGCTTGCCCTATTTAGGGCCGGAGCCACTTTATTTGCATATTCATGAGCTTATTTATTATTCATGAGCTTTCCCGGGCCCCCCCAATATTTTTTATAAGTCCGCGTCCCTGCAGGTGGGAGTCCTGTCACGACAGTCTTCAATAAAGACCAAGCCTACTGGCTGCTGTTTTGCTTTGGTATTCCTCGCTGGTGTCCTTGTTTTTTGTCCAAGGGAGCCCTCAGATTTCTCCGTTAACACCACATAATCTCCCCATTAGGAATTTCCCATTGAATGGAAAGTAACTTCCTTTCCCACTAGGAAACACATTCCGAGTACAGTGGTACCTCTGGTTAAGTACTTAATTCATTCCGGAGGTCCTTACTTAATCTGAAACTGTTCTTAACCTGAAGCACCACTTTAGCTAATGGGGCCTCCCACTGCTGTCGCGCCGCCGGAGCCCAATTTCTGTTCTCATCCTGAAGCAAAGTTCTTAACCTGAAGCACTATTTCTGGGTTAGCGGAGTCTGTAACCTGAAGCGTATGTAACCTGAAGTGTATGTAACCTGAGGTACCACTGTAACTTCAAAGTTTACATACTGTATGTGCCTGTATGACACCTAACAGGCAATGCTCCAAACCTGGGCAGCACAGCTTTGGCCTGGTTCTTGGTGTTTTTTTGGACCAGATAACAACCTCAGAATATGAAAAGGACCCAGGAATCATCACCAATATTATCTTAACTTTTATCCTGCCTTTTCCTCAGAAAATAATATTGAAATATTGAAATGACACATATAAAATGGATGGTGGTGGAAGCTAAGACATACAAAAGATAACTGTTAAACAGCAATTAAACTCCAATGGAATTAAAACAAGGCACAAACCAAATCCATTTAAAACTAACGAAAGGAAAGTGAGCTGGTCTCAGACTGCCATCTAGTGGTGCAATGAAGTAGCAACTACCTCATAGCTTATCTACCTATCCTATAACACAGGCATCCCCAAGCTGCAGCCCTCCAGATGTTTTGGCCTACAACTCCCATGATCCCTAGCTAACAGGACCAGTGGTCAGGGATGATGGGAACTGTAGTCCAAAACATCTGGAGGGCCAAAGGTTGGGGATGCCTGCTATAACACCTCAATGAGCATTCATATCGGTTCCCTTGGGGGTGTTCATACATCTTCCTGTTTGTTGTTTGTTCTTCCCATGCCTGTCCCTGTCAGTTTCCTGACTGCATAAAATCTGATTAATTTCTATTTCTTTTTAATATAATTTTAATCAAATTTTCTGTTTTACGATTTTGAATACTCATTTAAACATCCTTATAATATCAACGACTTCCCTTCCTCTCTTTCCATAGTTCATTTTACTTACCATAAATCCCTGCATATTTTACATAAACTAAACCATTCAGTATTCCATTATTACATCCATCAAAACTTGTTTACACTGTTGAATTTATCTTGAAGCTGCCAACGTTTTCAAGCGTACACCATTTCCCCCCAAATATTCAATTATCATTTTCCAATCTTCTCTAAACGTATGTTCTTCTTGTTCTCTTATTCTGTAGGTTAAGTCTGCAAGCTGCGCCTATTCTGTCAACTTAAGTTCCAATTCTTCTGTAGTTGGGAGCTCACTCGTATTCCATTTGGGGCTAACAAAACACGGGCAGCAGTAGTGGCATACAAACATAACCTTTTCTGACACCTGGGAATTTCTGTCTGAATTATCCCCAACAAAAGGACTCTTTTTTTTTTTTGAAAAGTACTTTTAAACATTTCCCCCCCAGTTCATTATGAATTATTTCCCAACACTCTTTTACCCTTTTACAGGTCCACCACATATGAAAAAACATTCCCTCAGCCTCCTTGCATCTCCAGCACTTATCCGATTCAGTCTTATACATCTTAGCAAGCCTAGGTAAAGGTAAAGGGACCCCTGGCCATTAGGTCCAGTCGCGGATGACTCTGGGGTTGTGGCGCTCATCTCGCTTTATTGGCTGAGGGAGCCGGCGTACAGCTTCTGGGTCATGTGGCCAGCAGGACTAAGCCGCTTCTGGCGAACCAGAGCAGCGCACGAAAACGCCGTTTACCTTCCCGCCAGAGTGGTACCTATTTATCTACTTGCACTTTGACATGCTTTTGAACTGTTAGGTTGGCAGGAGCAGGGACCGAGCAACGGGAGCTCACCCCGTTGCGGGGATTTGAACCGCCGACCTGATCGGCAAGTCCTAGGCTCTGTGGTTTAACCCACAGCGCCACCCGCGTCCAATAGGGCTTAGAAGAGCACTAAGAAAATTAGCTGCCTATTGTGAGACAGAATGTCTGGGGTGAGTGACATGACCTATCAGGGAGCAATTGGATATTTGGGATAAAGGGCTATGCTACTTGGCAGGACTGTACCAACTTAGTGCATGTGTGTGGGTTTTGTTGCAGACAGGTTAGGGCAAGTATTTGTTTAAGTATTTGTTTTACAGCACACGGAAACACAGTTTACCTTCCCGCCGGAGCGGTACCTATTTATCTACTTGCACTTTGACGTGCTTTTGAACTGCTAGGTTGGCAGGAGCAGGGACTGAGCAACGGGAGCTTACCCCGTTGCGGGAATTCGAACTGCCGACCTGATCAGCAAGCCCTAGGCTCTGTGGTTTAACCCACAGCGCCACCCGTGTCTCTCTTAGCAATCCTACTCAGAGTTAAATACTATCTGTAAATCATTTTCAAGTAGTTCTCCTTCAAAGAATAACATGCTGCAAACTTCAAATCGCTTTTTCAAAGTTTTCCCCAGAGATATTATGTCCTATATCTATTGCCCAGAAATCTGATTCATTTCCAAAGCGGATTTATTGGTCAAGGGCAGAGATGAATTTGTCTTAACATAGGAAGAATATGCCTCTCCATGGTGGTTGGTGGGATTCGAACTCCTGTCCAGCTTGCAGGGCTTTCCATTGAGACATTGTTGTGGTACCCACTGTGAGAGCAGGATGCTGTGCTGGTTGGACCCTTTTGGGCCCAGACCCAGCAGGGTCTTCTTATGTTCTTGATACGTGAAAAATTTGGGGTCAGATTTATCTTACTTCATTCTTACGAGCAAGGAATGTGAAATGTATCTTTGCACTGTATATATCCTGCATTTCCCCCCAACCTGACAGGCACTCAAGCTGGTTTATGCAGATAAAACGGGAAAATAATAATAATTTAAAAACAATAAAACATTGATAAAACATATGGACAAATCTTTTAAAATGTGCAGATAATTATAATGAAAACTGCACAACACCAGCCCTTTCCTTAAAAAACAGCAACAGTCAGTTTCCAAAGGGATGAAGAAAGCCTTCACCTAAATATGGGAGAATTGTATGTTGTCTATAAGAATAAAAGAAAATTATAAATTAGTTTGGAGATGGTATTTAACACCAGTCAGATTAAATCAAATAAACAAGGAATGTTTGGTGTTATGTTGGAGGGGATGCCAGGAAACAGGGAATTATGTTCACATGGAAGGAATGGGTTTCCCAAACCCAAAACTGACTGTGCAGGCAGTTTAAAAAACTGCACCAAAATCCCTATTTTTCCTTAGCTAAAATCCATTAACTTGAGCTCTGAGACAATGTATAAACAAAAACCCGGCTGTGCTCAGATCCTTTTATGGTCAGAAGTACAGGAGGTGGCCTGCAGAGAGTTCTGAGGGGCAGATAGAGAGGCCTAGAGGGCCACGTTTGGCCCCTGGGCTGTGGGATAGCCCATCTCATAGAACCAACAGGCTTAAGTCTAATTAATGCATGAAGGGGTTAAGACCATAGAGTAAGCTGTCCTGCTGGCCTTAGCTCACCTCCAAAGGGTAATCAAGGCAATCAAGACTTTGTTCCTTCACCCCACTCCAGTCTTACTGAGAAGCTCAGCATGAAGAGGCAAAGCTGGTTGTTCCAGATAAATTGCATGGCTCTCAGAAGCCATTCTTGATTTCCTATACCAATAATTTAGGAACTTTCATGACTTTGGAACTAAATGAAGTTTGACTGCCTGTGCAAGCTTTCTGATTGATGTATGCAACAACACATGAACCTGACCTTTGGAGAGTTTGTATATAGACCATGCTGGGGGAACAGGGGACTCTTTCAGAACTCACTTGGAAAGACACATTTTAAAGATCTAACTGCCTATATTTCCACACTTTGCTGCACATTTAGTGACTTTAAATCTCTGCTGGGGTTCTCTGGGATTGCACTGCTCATCTCGCTTTATTGGCGGAGGGAGCCGGCGTACAGCTTCTGGGTCATGTGGTCAGCATGACTAAGCCGCTTCTGACGAACCAGAGCAGCACACAGAAACACCATTTACCTTCCCGCCAGAGCGGTACCTATTTATCTACTTGCACTTTGCTTTCGAACTGCTAGGTGGGCAGGAGCAGGGACCGAGCAACGGGAGCTCACCCCATCACGGGTTTTCGAACCGCCGACCTTCTGATCGGCAAGCCCTAGGCTCTGTGGTTTAACCCACAGCGCCACCCGCGTCCCTTCTCACCAATGAGTATTTGCCCGAAATCTATATTTTCCCCTTGCACCAACATGGGCTGGAAGGTCCCAACTCTTCCTGGCCTAAATGTTAGCTGCAGGAGCTGGATTTCCATAACTGGTTTGGCCAAGGTTATATTTACCTTTGATGTGCTGCAACCCTGCACAATCAAAACATGGGAGTTGCTTCCCCAAAGTGCCAGAGGAATGATCCGTCTTCCAGGACAAACTAGTGGGGATTTTGGTAAGAAATCTAGTGAAGAATGACTCATTGGCAACAGACAGCCAAGTCGGGGTGGAGTTCCTCTTTCCTGCCCGTCTATTGCCCTTCGCCTCCACTCTTTATTGTATTTCACGCCTGCTGAATCTCACGTCAGGCAGGAGAATTTCGGAAAGTGTGATGTCGAGTTAACTGTTATATTGCTATTTCGACTATAGATGGCAGTGTAAATGACAGCACAGCTGGAGATGACACCATTTTGCCCTCTTTAGAAGCTTAGGAAGCAACCATGATTCAGATGACTGGTGTATCAAGTGCACTACTCTCTACCTGTATGGATAGGGACCCTGAAGCCCTCTGGGTGATGCTGGATCCCCTCCATCATCCCACGAGCTCCCTACTCCCAAAGCACCATGAAGTATCTTTCTTTTTTAAAAAAATAATTTTTATTAAATTTCCATTTAACAAACCAATCATATCATATTAGTTATTCCGAATTATATCAATACAAATCATAAACTCCAAATATTTAGCCGAATTTTAATCTTTTTGTTGGGGGTACCCATGCTTTGAGTTCAGTAAGGGTCCAATCATCTCATATTTCTGCTGCTTTGATATTCACAAGTCCCATCTTCCCATCTCCTTGTTGTTATTGTATTTCTTCTTAATAACCTCTGAGCTATTTCCACAGGCGAGTTGAAGCAAGCATTATTTATGTTTCTGTGTGAACTTTTGTAATGCTCTCCCGTAATTCATCTCACGCTGATCCAAAAGTCCTGTTCAAGCGGCCGGCGCCATTTTCGTCAGTTCCGATGAAATACAGTCTAAGTGTCTGCTCCTTAATTTTTCCAGACCAGTTGCACCATAAATCAGTCTTTCCAGAGGAGTTTTGCCCATTCAGATATACAATTCAAACATGATAGCAGAACAGTGGCTCGCCTCCCCCTTTGACTGTAAATCTCGCAACAACGTCTGTCTCATAATGGCGGATCCCAATAATAACTGCGCCACAAGAAAGCCTTTCAATCTTTCTTATCTTACTATATGATATTTTTTGCAAGGGGGAAAGTCGGCATGCTGTAGTTTGTGCAGCCGCCAGTAGGGGGCCATGCACATGGCAGCATGGCAACAATGGGCAGAACGGGGGAAGCAGGCAGGCAGGTGGTGTGGGGTCGCAGGCCAGCAGAGCAAGCAGGCAGGGTCTTGCTTATCTTGCTATATAATATTTTTGCAAGGGGAAAAGGCATCACACTGTAGATCACCTGCTGCTCGCTGAGGAGAGGGGAATGAAGAGGATGAAATCTCTCTTCACCTCCGACAGAAGGAAATGAGTGTCAGTGCCGGGAGAAAGACTTTCGCCTCTTTGTTCCTTTCTTCTCTGAGTACAGCAGCAGCAAGAGGATTTTAGGATTGGGGCGAGTTGTGAGAAGATGGGGGGGCGAGTTCTGAGTGAACAATGAAGGGGTTAGGGGTTAGGGTGAGGTGTAAAGCAGTGGCAGAGGGGGCCCTGGCTGGTTAGGTTCAGAGTGTGGTTAACGCTTTGTTGTTTGAAGGGTTAGTCGGGTGGCGCTGTGGTCTAAACCACTGAGCCTCTTGGGCTTGCCGATTAGAAGGTCAGCGGTTCGAATCCCCGCGACAGGGTGAGCTCCTGTTGCTCTGCCCCAGCTTCTGCCAACCTAGCAATTTGAAAGCACACCAGGGCAAGCAGATAAATAGGTACCGCTGTGGTTGGAAGGTAAACGGCGTTTCTGTGTGCTCTGGTTTCCATCATGGTGTTCCATTATGCCAGAAGCGGTTTAGTCATGCTGGCCACATGACCTGGAAAGATGTCTGTGGACAAACGCCGACTCCCTTGGCCTGAAAGCAAAATGAGCACCCCAATCCCATAGTCGCCTTTGACTGGACTTAACCGTCCAGGGGTCCTTTACCTTTACCTAATGCAGTGTTCCCCTAAGTGGGATTACTTAGGGGAGTGTTAAGAGGCAAGGGGGTGGGTTGCAAACGCTGCGGGTTGCGAACGTGCCTTCCGCACGGATCACGTTAGCAGCCCAAGTGTCCACTGTATCATCATCATCATCAATCCTGTTTGGAGCTGCTCAGAGTGGCTGGGGAAACCCAGCCAGATGGGCGGGTTATAAACAATAAATTATTCTATTATTATTATTATTATTATTTGGGAGGCAAAACAAGCAGTTCAGTCAGTCACTTGACAGACATGTATCTGAACCGCCCCTCTTAAAACATAAAATGATGGAACTGCAGAGTTCCAAGGGGCCCGGAGCACAGTGGCGTAGCGTGGGGGGTGCAGGGGGGGCCGGCCGCACCGGGCGCAACATCTGGGGGTTAGGGTTAGGGGGCGCAAATCCATGGGTTAGGGGGCGCAAATCCAGGGGTTAGGGGGCGCAAATTACTTGCCTTGCCCCGGGTGCTGACAACCCACGCTACGCCACTGCTGGAGCATCATCTATTCTAGCCCTCTGCAAGGCAGGGATCTCAACTAAATCACACCTGACAAAATGCATCCTTGATTTTGTCAAGGCGGGTGTGGCAGGTGCTTATTTGACATTTCGCAATGGGAGGCTCTTTCCAGAGGAGAGGAAATCAGCACAAGCCGGGATGATTTGCAAGACTCTTCCGCAGCCGAGGAGGCTATAAAAACCCGCCTGCCTTGATGCCTGCATTCACATCACATCACCTCTCTTCTCGGATCCTGCTCCCTTTGGAAACCCAGGTAAGTCCTCATCTCTTGGCAGCCAACCTGGAGGTGGCTTGGAAGCAGCCTCCCATGGGAACTGCTCTCTTCCTCTGCCTGCTTTGGTTTGCTGCTAGCTGCCAAGGAAGGAGAGGGCAGTAGCTGACTAAGGGATACTCAGAGTCAGCCCATTGAAAGCAATGGAGCTAAGCTAGCCCAGTCCATCCATTACAATGGGTCTGCTCTGAGTAGGGCTAACCCAGAGTCCCTTCCTCCATTACCAATGCAGAAATACCTAGGGCTACTGGAGGGAGTCTAGAACGAACCTTCTTTCCATCTTCTGACAACCTGCTCAGTTAAAGGTAAAGGGACGCCTGACCATTAGGTCCAGTCGTGGCCGACTCTGGGGTTGCGGCGCTCATCTCGCTTTACTGGCCGAGGGAGCTGGCATACAGCTTCCAGGTCATGTGGCCAGCATGACTAAGCCGCTTCTGGTGAACCAGAGCAGCGCACGGAAACGCCGTTTACCTTCCTGCCGTTTACCTATTTATCTACTTGCACTTTGACGTGCTTTTGAACTTCTAGGTTGGCAGGAGCTGGGACAGAGCAATGGGAGCTTACCCCGTCGTGGGGATTTGAACCACCAACCTTCTGATCAGCAAGTCCTAGGCTCTGTGGTTTAACCCAGGGCGCCACCCGCGTCCCACCTGCTTGGTTAGAAAGTCCATTATCTTGTTTTATTTTTCACTGCCCTGGCCACACAGCCGGATATTTATCAGCCTTGCTTAGCAGACTAGTAAAAATGTCTTGTAGGCAAATTTGCGGGCTCATTTTAAAAGCTGCTTCCAAGGGGCTTTGATGTGTTCTTTCTGGGTCCTGGATGCCAGCACTTTAAATCAGCCCTTCATTCAAAACCATGAGGACTAGAATCTTACTTGATTTGGAGGAAGTAGGGCTGAGAATGTCACCCACCTGAATTCTAGGAGAGCCACGGCCAGTAAGCGTAGCCCAGGCTTCGTCATCCCCAGATGTGAGTGGACTACAATGCCCATGATCCACAACCTGCAGAGTTCAGTGGACAAGGATGATGGGAGTTGTAGTCCAACCAACTACAGGGGAAGAACGCGCCATAAGGCAGATTCCTATGTTGCCCTCCTGATGTTGTTGGACTCAGACTCCCAACAGCTCCAACCAGCATGATCGATGGTCTGAGATTGTGTGCTGGAAATCAGCAACGTCTTGAGGCCGCCATGTTGGTTACTCCTCTGACTCCCCTTATGGGCAGAGCTGAGCCTTGAACCCCTCTCCCCTTTTCCTCCCTCTCCTCTGTATCCTCCCAAAGGCTTAGCAAGATGAAAACTCTCCTGGAGAAGGCTTTGGAGTGCATAGTCAACATCTTCCACCAGTATGCCATTCGGAACCCAATGGATGACTACCTGCAGTTCAAGGAGTTCGAGAAGCTATTGAAGGAACAAGCTCAGCCTTTCTTGAAGGACACTCTACCTGTAAGCACTGATGGACAGCTGGGAAAACTGTGGCCACAGGGATGGGGGCAAAGCTCTTGGTCCTGGGGTGTGTGTGTGTGTTCCTGTGGCCCTCCAGAGGATGCTAGACTCCAACTCCCATCATCTCCTGACCCTTAGTCATGTTGGATAGAGCTGATGGGAGTTGGAGTGCAATAACATTTGTGGCTCCCTTGGCCTTTAACTAGACCCCAGTTTTCCCATCTTAGTTCTCCAGCTCTTTTGGGACTACAGCTCCCATCATCCCTAGCTAGCAGGACCAGTAGCCAGGGAAGATGGGAAATGTAGTCCAAAAACAGCTGGAGACCCAAACTTGGGAAACCCTAAACTAGACCACTTCTTGCTTTTCCTGAGCCTGAGAGACCACCATCTCAGCTCTTGCCTTCTTCTAAGGCCAGGGACAGGACTACAACTCCCACAACCCCCTGCTCACTGGCCACGACTGATAGGGCTGATGGAAGCTGGAATCTGTCCCCAAATAACTGAAAGACCACCTCCTTCCCTCAAGACCCTCTTGGGTGCTGAGATCGGCAGAGTGGGACCTCTTGGTAGTTCTTCCACCCTCAGATGTTCTGGGGGTGGTGGTGACGCAGGACAGGGTCTTCTCTGCTGTGGCCCCAAAGCTGTGGAACTCTGTCTCCAGAGCCTGGCACCTTATACAGCTTTTGGAGATGCTGAAGATGTATATTTTAAGAGCTCACCTTATTTCTGTGGCTGGAAGTTGCATTAAAATGTTTTCATGTTGTGTTTTAATCTTGTAACCTGCCTCTGGACCTTAGGGTGAAGGGCGGGCAATTAATAATAATGATAAACAAATAAATATAACCCTTTCCTGCTTCCTCCTCTTTAATCTTATCCGCAGCCCGGTATGAACCAGGATGCTTACATCAAGAAGATGTTTGAAAAAGCAGACAAGAGCCGTGACGGGAAGCTGAAGTTCACTGAGTTCTTGCCTGTGCTGGAGCTTGCCCTCATAGATGCTCACAACAGATCCCACCTCCTGCCTGAGACAGGGCACTGAGTTAGCCAGGGCCCACCTGCAAGGCAGCCACGGTCCCAATGGATCCCATTCTTGAGTCATCCATTCCCAAGGATTGTAGGCACCCCTGCCTGACTACATCGCTGGCACTAGAAAACTTCAAAGTTTTGTCATAAGAACAATAAAACACACTTCATTGCGAACTCTCTGGGTCTTCTCCTCATGTCTTTTGTTTCGTTTGCATCCATTTTCATTAATTTTCATACAGTTTTACAAATTCAGCTCAGTTTCAATGCAATATTCCCTTAAAACCTTTTGACTTCCCATCCTTGGTGTTTCTCTCCGAATCCTTTATCTACTGCCTTAAATGTAACACTTATTTCTTTTTTTAATTAATATTTTTAATTAGTTCCCCAAATTATTACAAATCAGCCCAGATCACACAATTAATACAATTCCTTGGGGGGGGGGGATCAGGTTTCCCGCTCCTGTTGCAAACATATGTCCATTACTTCCTCATGTAGCCACTTCATCCTTCTTTGATCTCCATTTAATAATCCTTCTCTTGATGTTAGTCCACTCTCACAGCTGACTTTTACTGTTTCCTTACATACAGCACCTCTGTTGTTTTTCGTAAATATAAAATCCATTTCACGCATGTAAGGAGGTAAAGGGACCCCTGACTATTAGGTCCAGTCGCGGATGACTCTGGGGTTGCGGTGCTCATCACTCTTTATTGGCCGAAGGAGCCGGCGTACAGCTTCCAGGTCTGTGGCCAGCATGACTAAGCCACTTCTGGTGAACCAGAGCAGCGCACGGAAACACCGTTTACCTTCCCACCGGAGTGGTACCTATTTATCTACTTGCACTTTGACGTGCTTTTGAACTGCTAGGTTGGCAAGAGTAGGGACCAAGCAACGGGAGCTCACCCCATCGCGGGGATTCGAACTGCCGACCTTCTGATCAGCAAGTCCTATGCTCTGTGGTTTAACCCACAGCGCATGTAGTCCTTCATAAATGTTGTTCTCAGACCTGGTGTGTTGCAAGAATTAATTGCTTTCTTATTTTCTCCAGTTCACTGCCATGTTTACAAAGCAACATTCCTTCCCTTCCGCTGTTCCCAGCTTGCGCACAAGGCTGTGTCTATAAATAACTCCCAGATAAAATGTCCATTTTCCGCCATTAAAATTCCACTCTGGGGTTCTTCTTTGGCACACGGCAAAAGATAAAGCCTTTTCACAAATGAAACCTCTTGTCAGATTTAATTAGCAGCCGTTCATCGTCTTGCTCTTAATTTCTCCCTCATATTCCTGGTCCAGTCCAAAGATAATTTTAAATAAAGTCCATTCAACCTCAGTCGAGGGGGGAGGGCATAATAAAACATTGTTAAATTCCTTGTTCAGCATAAATCAAGAACCTCTCCTCTCTTTGCCTTGGTGTCAGGCAGAATAATATAGCTACAACTACGCACATATCTTTATTTTGCAGGAGAGGTCAGGAAGAAAAAAGACCATTTGGAAAACATATGAAAGCACAAAGCACCTTGTCCTCCTCCTTCTTTGCTAGCTGTTGTAAGGGGTTTCAAGCTTCATAAAAATCATTCAAATACCTTCAAAGATCCAAAGAGAAGATCTTGGCAGCTGATTGATTGCAGCCTGTTATAATATGTCGTTTCAGGAGCGCTTCATAATAAACACCAATATTCCAAATTAGTGAGGAACTGATCACAAATCATGCCAGAGACAGAGGTTCATCCATGGCAGGGACACACTCCCAGGTCGCACCCGATCTGCCATTCAAGTTGGCAAATACGGGCTTAAGTGACACCGTGGGATGCAGTGAACTCCCCAGAAACCCCTGAGGAGGAATAGTGGGAGCTGCTGCCTCCTTCTCCTGAAACCTCCTGAGGACAGGGAGGACAGTATTGATTTAGAACAGTGATTTGCAGAGGGGCATAGTCCAGGGGGGGGGGGAAAGCTGGGAAATACTGGGTGAGGAGCAGTTGGAAGAGGAAACACTAGGAGAGAGACAGCTCACAGATTCAGTTTCCTCGAACAGCATTCCTGATCCCCCTTCGCCTAGGACTAGACGGTCTCCAAGAGTGATAGAACAGAAAGTGCAGTGGCAACAAGCTCAGGTTAAGGGGTGATGTAGATTAATGGGGACAGAGGGGGTAAACCTTAACTGGGAGCAACGCCATTTTTAGAGGCATAAGCAATCCTTCGTCTCTCGCTGTGATTATTAAAGAAACTCTGGTTCAAATGCTCCTTTTGTTTGATCTTCTTAATCACTGCCACCGGGGGAAGGATCCGATTCCCCGAAGTTTGACAGCAACTGAGCTGTTTCACAGAACTACCCACCCAAAGCATCTCTGTCTTGCCAGGATTCAAGCTCAGCTTATTTTATCTCACCACTGTGTCCGGGCCCTCCCCCAGGGACTGAACAACCTGTCCTGATTAAGAAGTTCTGGAGACATAGAGTTGGGTTTCACTAGCATACTGATAGCACAATGCTATATTTCGCAAATTAAATTAGGGACATCAGGATCATCATCAAAATAAATTTATTATTTATACCCTGCCTATCTGATCAGGTTGCCTCAGCCACTCTGGGCAGCTTTCAACATATATAAAAACATAATAAAACATTAAATAAATAAAACACTCCCTTAATAAATAAATAAAACATTCCCTATGAAGGGGTGCATTCAGATGTCTTCTAAAGGTTGTGTAGTTACTTATCTCCTTGGCTCAGGGCCGGAGGGTGGGGTTTGCATAACTGACCATACCCTCCAAAATTTCTCCATGAAATTAGGGACGTCCTTAGGAAAAGCGGGACATTCTGGGATCAAATTAGAAACTGGGATGGCTTCTGTAAATCCAGGGCTGTCCCTAGAAAACAGGGGCACTTGGAAGGTCTGCAATGCAACCCAACTTTTCTAGAACAAGAGAGGTGCCAGAACTCACCATGAACGCCTCTCTTGTTCTCTTATAATGGCAATGGCGCCCACTTGATAGCCAGTGTGGTGTAGTGGTTAAGAGTGGTGGACTTGTAATCTGGTGAACCAAGTTTGCCTCCCCACTCCTCCACATTGCAGCTGCTGGGTGACCTTGGGCTAGTCACACTTCTCGGAAGTCTGTCAGCCTCACTCACCTCACAGAGTATTTGTTGTGGGGAAGGAAGGGAAAGGAGATTGTTAGCCGCTTTGAGACTCCTTAGGGTAGTGATAAAGTGGGATATCAAATCCAAACTCTTCTTCTTCTTCTTGAGAGGTGCCAGGACTGAGTTCCATTGAGTTCCAGCTGAAAAAAAAGCACTGCACACTCCTATGACCGTTCTCAGCTGGAGTCAGTCAGTTAGGGCTCTCTCCTGGACTAGGTGGGAAAAGGCTTGCAAGGCAGGGAGCAAGGTCTTTTAGCACTCACAGTCCAAATGGAGCAAGCGGGAGCAACATCCCGCTCCCCTGTCCTCTTCTTTGCAAAGGTCATCTGTCAGGGTGACCAAATCTGACACAGTTCTGTCACCAGGCCGGAACCCAGAATGCAATGGCTCTAAACAACCAGTGTCCTCCAATAATGCTTGCAGCTGTCTCAACACACCCCTCTACACCACTTCCCCTCAAAATGGGGGTATTTGTAACTGGTCAGTAGTTATTACAACTCCAAAGGTCCAGAGCTAGCTCCTCTAGGAGCAAAGGAAAATGTAAAGGACCTCTGGAAGGTTAAGTCCAGTCAAAGGTGAGTATGGGGTTGCGGCGCTCATCACTCTTTCAGGCCGAGGGTGGTGGCGTTTGTCCACAGACAGCTTTCTGGATCATGTGGCCAGCAGGACTAAACCACAACGGGATACCGTGATGGAAACCAGAGAGCATGGAAACGCTGTTTACCTTCCCACCGCAGCGGTACCTATTTATCTACTTGCACTGGTATGCTTTCAAACTGCTAGCTTGGCAGTAGCTGGGACAGAGCAACAGGAGCTCACCCCGTCGCGGGGATTTGAACCGCTGATCTTCTGATCGGCAAGCCCAAGACTTTGGTTTAGACCACAGCGCCATCCGACTAACCCTTCAAACAACAAAGCGTTAACCACACTCTAAACCTAACCAGCCAGGGCCCTCTCTGCTAAATAAGCCAGGATGGGCAGAGGTAAGACGACATATGGCTTACTACCATCAAGTGGAATATGCACATTTTGTTATATATTTTAAATCAAATGAAATGAAATTAAAAGCTGCAATTGGGAAAGGAGACCATTGTCCCTATTCACCCCCCCCCCCATACAGAGCTGAACTTCCTGCTGTATTGTAATTTGAGTGCCCTTCACACATGTTGTCCATTGGTCACCAATTGGGATGGTGTCATGGAGTGACTGGATGCAGAGAAGTAGTGGGGGGGCACCAGCTGGGGAACCCCCAAGGGAAGAAAGCTCAGAGCCTGGGGATGAGTGGTGGGAAGACCATGGGTGGTCAGAGGGAGAAGACTGGGAGGAGGTGTCAGAAGATGAAGAGGCGACAGGGTTTAGTGTGCAGGAAGAGGCGATGGCAGAGAGCAGTTCAGAATCAGAGGCAGAAGTGGAAGTTGGAGAGGAGGGGGGCGCCAATGAGTCAGGATGATGAAGAAGCCAAGGTGTCTTCCCCTCCAGCTGTGACCAGCTCCCTTCTCCCCAGTCTCCCAGGACCAGAAGAGGTATGCAGAGGGTGGAACAGAGACAGGCACAGCGATGGAGTCTCAGATTGCTTGGGAAGGACCTGGGGGAGGAGGAGAATTAGGCAGCTATGGGAAGGCAGAGACCCCCACAACTGCATAATATGGGCAAGATCTACTGGGACAAATTGATGTGCTCACCAGGCCTGGGCTGAGCAGCCTTGTATCTTTTAATAAAGAGTTTAATTTACTTAACGCCATGTGATTTAGGGCTACCAATGCCTACTAACCACAATGGCTATGCCTCAGCAATGCTTCTGAATACCGATGGCCGGAAACCGCAGGAGGGGAGAGGGGTCCTGTGTTCGAGTCATACTTGCGAGTTCCCATTGAGGCATCTGGGTTGGCCACTGTGAGAACAGGATGCTGGACTTCATGGGTCATTGGCCTGATCCAGCAACCTCTTCTTATGCACTTACGTCTAAAGGAGTAAACATCAGCATTGTGGCTGGCGCAACGTGGTCCATTATGAGAACACCCAACATTTTGGGGGTATGAAAACACGGAAAGCAGCGACGCCCATCCACCCACGACTAATAACTCAGGCCGCCTTGCAAGCCTTGGAAAAGCCAGCTATTGCTTGTCGAATCTGGTAACCTGGATTGTGCAAATGGGGCCACAGAACAACTTGCTTGGCATATCAATGGATTTGCATATCAATGGCTAAGAGCCGTGGATAATTAAAGGAACCTCAATAACAGGAAGGACAGGCAGATACCAGGCGCTGTCTTGGAACAAATAACAAGGAAAAGAAGTTTGCCTTCATGATCAACTCACAACGTTCCTGAAGTCTATGGGGTGTTGTGAAACATAGTACAATTGCCCGAGTTTCAGGTTCATGGCGCATATAAGGCTGGAGAACCCTTTTTCAGCCCCAGGGCCACATTCTCTCTTTAGTGAGGTTTTGGGGGGCCATGAGCCAGTGGGCGGAGCCAGTGCAAGCAGGAACTAGAGAACGGCTATTGTTTGGCGCAAGGGACGCGGGTGGCGCTGTGGGTAAAACCTCGGTGCCTAGGACTTGCCGATCGTATGGTCGGCGGTTCGAATTCCCGCGGCGGGGTGAGCTCCCGTCGTTCGGTCCCAGCTCCTGCCCACCTAGCAGTTCGAAAGCACTCTTAAGTGCAAGTAGATAAATAGGTACCACTTTATAGCGCGAAGGTAAACGGCGTTTCCGTGTGCTGCGCTGGTGCTGACTCGCCAGCTGCAGCTTCGTCACACTGGCCACGTGACCCGGAAGTGTCCTCGGACGGCGCCGGCTCATGGCCTATAGAGCGAGATGAGCATGCAACCCTAGAGTCGGACACGACTGGCCCGTATGGGCAGGGGTACCTTTACCTTTATTGTTTGGCGCAATCAGAAGGTCTCAGGTTTGGTCCCTGGCATCCCCATGTAGGGCTGGGAGAGAGAGACCCCTTGCTTGATGTTACGGAAAAATCTAGGTGCGAGGCTGCTCAGTCACCCAGCTCATTGGGCAGAGCCCGCGGGTCCCTGCGGAATAAAGGAAGGAGTCCAGCCCCCAACCGGAGCAAATAGCTGTAGACCAAAGTTTATTGCGCAACAGGTTTAAAGAGGAATTTTGAACCCTGAGGATGGGGTCAGAAGGACTTTGGAACAACTGATTGGTTCAAAATTGGGAAAGGCATACGACAAGGCTGTATATTGTCTCCCTGCTTATTTAACTTATATGCAGAATTCATCATGCGAAAGGCTGGGCTGGATGAATCCCAAGCCGGAATTAAGATTGCCGGAAGAAATATCAACAACCTCAGATATGCAGATGACACAACCTTGATGGCAGAAAGTGAGGAGGAATTAAAGAACCTTTTAATGAGGGTGAAAGAGGAGAGCGCAACATATGGTCTGAAGCTCAACATAAAAAAAAATGAAGATCATGGCCACTGGGCCCATCACCTGCTGGCAAATAGAAGGGGAAGAAATGGAGGCAGTGAGAGATTTTACTTTCTTGGGCTCTTAAAAAGTAGAGACATCACCTTGCCAACAAAGGTCCATACATATAGTTAAAGCTATGGTTTTCCCAGTAGTGATGTATGAAAGTGAGAGCTGGACCATAAAGAAGGCTGATCACTGAAGAATTGATGCCTTTGAATTATGGTGCTGGAGGAGACTCTTGAGAGTCCCATGGACTGCAAGAAGATCAAACCTCTCCATTCTTAAGGAAATCAGCCCTGAGTGCTCACTGGAAGGACAGATCCTGAAGCTGAGGCTCCAATACTTTGGCCACCTCATGAGAAGAGAAGACTCCCTGGATAAAATCCTGATGTTGGGAAAGATGGAGGGCACAAGGAGAAGGGGATGACAGAGGACGAGATGGTTGGACAGTGTTCTCGAAGCTACCAGCATGAGTTTGACCAAACTGTGGGAGGCAGTGGAAGACAGGAGTGCCTGGCGTGCTCTGGCCCAGGGGGTCACAAAGAGTCGGACATGACTAAACAACTAAACAACAACAACAAAAATCTTATCCCAGCATACAGTTCATTAAGCATCATCACTACATCATTGCTATATCAGAAAAGGGGAGGGTTATACATGATTAATATAGGAGGGATGTGTTGGGGCAACAGGTGGAGACAGGATATGTATTGGGAAGTACATTCTAAGCACCTACTACAAAGGGACAATAGAACTTTGGTTTGCATAGTCTGCCACCTGGGCAATTCCAAAGGAGTGCCTTTGCCCAGCGATTGACACCTATGAGTACCTTCCTGTGAGTACGTGACCTCCCGCTGGAGGGATTATGGCGGGGACTGAGTGGTTTCCAAGTCCTTGGCCAATGAAGCAAATTGGGGGTGGAATGAAGGAAACTGGCAAAGGAGTTGATTTTATGTGGTTTTTAAAGCTAGGTAACTTCCCTGAGCTGTCAATTCGAAAGGATACATTTATGCATAATATTTATAACATTTAATAACTTTAAAGATGTGCCCCCCCCCCCGTAATTTTCATAACACTTGCAAATCCTGGAGAGCTGTTGCCAGTCAGTGTCCACAATACTGAGCTAGATGGACTAATGGCTTGACTCAGGGTTGCTGCCTTTGGCCAGGCAAAGTACAGGACAGATTGGGGGTGGACTAGTGGGTGGGGGCTAAAATTACTTTACCTGGTGCAGAAATGACTTCAGAGCAATCCATGACAATGACACACATGGTTCACCGTGCTTTATGCAACGAGAAAAATAACAAAAGCACTATAATGGACAAGAGTAAGAAAAATACTGAATATTACAAGCGTAGCTGGGCTTTGTAATGCTCACTGGTTTGCTGCTGCCCCTTCAGGAACCGCCTTGTCTGTCTTGATGGCAACTTCCAGGCAACTCTATTACTCCTTTAAACTCGTTGTGTATTTAAGCAAGTAAACTCATCGAGCTTAATCAAATGTCCAAGGGCCAATGAACATCATTAGTGTATTTAATAATATTGCCATTTAATAAGCTAAACTGTTAAGCCCTCTTTTTCATAAATAGATTTCATAAATCCAAATAAATAATTATTTTCACAACATACAAAAAGAAGCATGCTTCTCCCTGCACCCTTCCAAGACATTTGCCCTACCTAGCTGCCCTACATAGCTGGCTTGCCATCTCCCAGCTCTTTAGCATGCCTCCTTCCCCTCCCTTCATGGTGCCCAGCTCTCTGCTCATGTTCAGTTCTTGCCAAGCTCTGAACAAGAAGCTGGAGAGCAGGGTTATTAAAAACCCAGCAATGCTTCTCTTGTATTTTCAAACTCCCCTGGCTTTTGAGCAGTTAGGGATCCTGTTATGTACTGAGTTGAATAGGATCCAAAATCCAGCAGTCTGATTGGTCCTAGAACAATAGGATCCAGAATGCAGCAGTCTGATTGGTCTGCAGGAGCCACCCAATCAAACTCCAGGTGGAAGTGAATCCGCAGCCTGATTGGCCTACAGGAGAATGCCAGAATTAGCCAATCACATGGGGCCCATTGTGTAAATAATGTATATAAAGCAGACATTTTTGGGAAACTGGCCTTCCTCCCTACTATGAGCTGAATAAAGAGCATGAAATCCACACTTGACTCCGAGTATATTTCAGGGTTTCTCTGGCCGCCAACAACGCCTTAACCCCTTGCCCCTAAAGTGAAGAAGTTGAAGAATGACAATGGGAGAATGTGCTAGATCACTGCCAGTTTTTGATACTGGATAGTAGATCACAGCCTACTTGAAGCCTGACATGCCTGGACTAGATGATCCTCAGGATCCCTTCCAACTCTGCAATTCTATAATACAACAACGAGCCCCTCCTTTATTTGAATGGCTAGTTATGGCCCCCACAAACGTGTCTAGTCTATGACTGCATTTTGGAAATGTGCTTGTTTGGCAAAGGGCTACAGCTCATTGGTAGAGCCGTCTCTGCATGGACAAAGGCCGGAGGTCGAATTCCCGGCATTTCCAGCTGGGCTGAGAATGGCTCTGCCCAAAACCACGGAGAGCTGCTGCCAATCCGTGTCGATGCTACTGATCTAGGTGTGTCAAGACTCTGCTAAGTTCACGATTGGGAAATAATTGCCGAAGCTGCCTGAAGATGAGTCAGTCTCCACAAAGGATCTACCTGTTTCAGAGTTCCAGTAAGTGATTTGGGATGTAGATGAGGACTTTTGAGATGGCTTTTCCATTCGTTCTCCTTCCGGGTACCACATTTCAACAACATGGACGCCTCTCTGTGTACTGGAACCAAAGGGCTTTCAACAGTGGATTGCAAAACCCTCAGTAGAACAAGTTTGGGAACTTTGGGAACTTGGGATCCTTTCCGTACAGCTGAGCTCACCGCCTTCTTGCTAATGGGAGTTTGCCTATCAAAGGGACGGATGGGCCAATTTGTCTACTTTCGTTTCCTTCGGTTATTCATTTCCCCTGTCTCAAATCCAGCTCCCCGCGTGTCCACAACAGTTTGCCATTTTCTGGCATACCCGGCGCCGTGGCACAAAGATCCCTCCGGCTGGGGACCCCTCCCCTGTTTCCCAGAGTTGCTGACCCTTTTAAAGGGGGGAACCCCAAAGTTGCTGACCTTTTTCTAGGGAGCTGCCACCACGCCAAGACGTGATCTCTGCTTGGGAAAAGAAAACAGGAAACATGAACAAAGAACCAGTAAACAGTTAGGATGCAGCTTAACTGTATCAGAAAGGCACCCAGCCAATTTGGTTGCCCCTAAATATTCCTGCGTTGGGACGCGGGTGGCGCTGTGGGTAAAAGCCTCAGCGCCTAGGGCTTGCCGATCGAAAGGTTGGCGGTTCGAATCCCCGCGGCAGGGTGCGCTCCCGTTGCTTGGTCCCAGCGCCTGCCAACCTAGCAGTTCAAAAGCACCCCCGGGTGCAAGTAGATAAATAGGGACCGCTTTCTAGCGGGAAGGTAAACGGCGTTTCCGTGTGCGGCTCTGGCTCGCCAGAGCAGCAATGTCATGCTGGCCACGTGACCCGGAAGTGTCTCCGGACAGCGCTGGCCCCCGGCCTGTTGAGTGAGATGGGCGCACAACCCCAGAGTCTGGCAAGACTGGCCCGTACGGGCAGAGGTACCTTTACCTTTAAATATTCCTGCAGACATTTCTGAGATCATGGTCTTTCTAACAAGTGGCTTTGTTAATTGTCTTACTTTAAATGTTGTGATGATCCTATGCCCTTTTAAAATGTGTTTTTTGGGGTGGGGGGTTATTACGGTTGTTGTTTTTATTTTGATTATGTATTTTGTGGTTTTAGATTTTGATTTTATTCAGTGAAGTGCACCAAGACCTTGGGGTATAGGGCGGTATATAAATTCAAAAATTCAATTAATAATAATAATAATAATCCCACTTCCTACCATCTACATGCCCATTTTTGTCCCTTTACACTGGCATGTTTTGCACCAGCTTTCTTTCAATTAGCATAAATAGATAAAACTGGAAGTGGAGGGGAGAGAGGTAGCAGTGAGAGAAGACAGACAGACACCCCCTCCCATATCTTACGCCTTCCTGCAGCAACACTCAGAAGGAAATCTGTCTCTGTATACAATTGGGCTTACTCTCAGGTGCATTTACATAGGATTATCTTTGCTGCAGGAATGATACCTTTATATTGCTTTTAATCATCACCTGCCCCAGGAAGGTGACCTTTGCAAAATGAAATCGCACGGCTGCGTTGCAAGATCAGAATAATAGTAATTATTATTATAATAATACTTTATTATTTATACCCCGCCCATCTGGCTGGGTTTCCCCAGCCACTCTGGGCGGCTTCCAACAGAATATTAAAATACTATAGTCTATTAAATATTAAAAGCTTCCCTAAACAGGGCTGCCTTCAGATGTCTCCTAAAAGTCTGGTAGTTGTTCTTCTCTTTGACATCTGGTGGGAGGGCGTTCCACAGGGCAGGCGCCGCTACCGAGAAGGCCCTCTGCCTGGTTCCCTGTAACTTGGCTTCTCACAGTGAGGGAACTGCCAGAAGGCCCTCAGCCCTGGACCTCAGTGTCTGGGCTGAACAATGGAGGTGGAGACCCTCCTTCAGGTATACTGGATGAAGGCTTTTTAGGGCTTTAAAGGTCAGCACCAACACTTTGAATTGTGCTCAGAAACGTACTGGGAGCCAATGTAGGTCTTTCAAGAGCGGTGTCATATGGTCTCGGCAGCCACTCCCAGTCACCAATCTAGCTGTCACATTCTGGATTAGTTATTTCCGAGTCACCTTCAAAGGTAGCCGCACGTAGAGCGCATTGCAGTAGTCCAAGCGGGAGATAAGCAGAGCAGTGCAAGACATTCTGCGAGCAGGTGGGGTCTCAGCCTGCATACCAGATGGAGCTGCCCTGGACACAGAATTGACCTGCGGCTACCTAATATAAAAGTGGTAGGCAAGGGATTAAGGGTGGAGACAGATGGCTGGCGACGCACAAACTACTGATGCCTCATCCAGCCCACATCATAGAAATGGCTCCCCCTCCCCTTTTAATTTTGTGGCGGGGGGGGGGGGGGAGAGCAGGGGACTCAGCTGCACTCAATAGAAATCATACCCCACCACACACCCGACTATTAAAACTCCCTCTTGCCAAGCGGCGTATGGGGGGCAGGCGCAGCGGCGGAGGAATCCTCTTGGTGGCACATGGCGCCCATAGGACCCCTTGACAGCCCTATGCCAATCCCAGGGAAGAGTTGGCCAGTGTCTCAGTGCCCCGCAGAGCCCACAGCAAAAGAACCTGTGGTGCTCAAACGGACTCTGCTCCGCTTGTCGGCTCTTCGCCGGACTGCAATGCTCATTGGAGTCGCCGGACTCCAATGCTAGGTGCCCCTGGGAGCCCAGTGCTCTGGTGCTGTGCACCACTAAAGGCAACGGTTAAGATGGCCCTGCTCAGACGGAAGCGAGTGTTTAATGAGAGTACCCCAAACATTGTTTTTAAGAAAGGAAGCACTGCCTTTAAGCACAACCGTATTTTGTTTTGGAAATATTAGCCCCGGGGCCTTGTTATTAAGCCCCCCACCTGATTGTCATCCTGCTCAAATCACTCCTGGGAATAGGCTGGGCCAGTTCAAGTCCAACAAGGTTGAAAGGGCTGTTTAGGGGTGGCAGCGAAGCTAAAGAAGAAGGCTAACTTTCTCTGCCTGGCTCCCTGCCCTCCCTCGACTGTTGCAGTGCAGGCTAGAAGGCATGGATACAAGAAACACAACTGCAATCACGGCAACTTTGGCTCTTAGTCATTGCACAAGAGTGGAAAGTGACAAAATGAAAGGTGTTTTCAGATGCATATGGAACTTGGTCAGGATTAATGACGTCCCATCAGGAAACAGGTTGTATGGTAATTCCTGGGTGGCACCCAATCACTCCCTCATAAGCAGCCGAGTCTTGTGTCATCACCATCGCTGAAATCCAGACTCAGGGAGGTATATATAACAGCGCCAGGAGAGCCCTACATCACATCCACGGCTAGGAATCGGCTGGCAAGCTTGGTGAGTCTCTTTCTTACAACCCCTCTCTTTAAAGAAGTATTGCGCCAAAACCTGTCCCCCAGTGATTGCAATAACCGGTACATGATGCTTCCCTGGGAAATGTCTCAGAAAACTTCCACAGGTCCAAAACGCAGTGGCTGGAGTCAGGGGTGGAGGAAGGGGGGTATGTGGGGGCATACCGCCTTAGGTGTCTTCGCTGAGGGGGTTGACATTTGGCAGTTGCGGGCGGGCAGCGTGCCAAAAGTCCACCATCACTGACTTGTTCCGCCCCTGGCTGCAGGGCACACGTGCCACTCCATACACCAGAGTGGCTATCCCACGTCTGAGAGGTCACCCTCTGTGCCCTGCCCCCTCAGGTGCATGCCTGCCCTGGGCAGTGGGGGAAAATGTTCTGCTGCTGGCTGGGGTTGCCTTTAGATTTCACATAAGGTCTGTTCTAAAAGCATTGCATTGGCTACTGGTCTGTTTTTGGGCCCAATTCAGGGCCTGCCCATTTGTGTTTAAAATCCTAAGTGACTTAGGCGCCAAATATCTGAAAGGCCCTCTTCCTCCTTAAAGGACCACCCCCTGGTAATAAAATGAGCAGAGGTGACCCTTTTGGTAGCTCCCCCCTCCCTCAGAGGTGGTACCCCAGGACGGGGCCTTCTCTGTAGCAGCCCCTAAAGTTGTGGAATTCCCTCCTCACAGAGGTGCATCTGGCTTTTCGCTTCCCGGTAAGCCCTCAAGCTATCTAAGTTTTGGCAATATGTTTTTAAGTGGCCAAAAGGGGACTTTGGCAAACCCAACCGCCGTTGAACCAAATGTGTTTTGACTATACGTAATTTTGGCTTTAGGCGCAATCGCCGGAACGTAACCCCTGTGTAAATTGCAGGCTTACTGTACAACTTTACAGCTTTCTTCACCTGGCCTTTGACAACCAAGGTGTGTGTTTTCTGGTTCCACCTGTTCCTGTGCCTGTAATCTGATTTAACTGTTTTTTAAATCTTAAATGGTTGTAACTTGGTGGTAAAGGGCCAGTTATAAATGTGGTGGTGGTGATGATGACGATGATAGTCGTAATAGTTTCTCAAATGTTTCCTTGCCAAACAAAAGAGGCTCCTGCTTTTCTGCCTCATTTGCAGAGTCCTTTAGGAGGTCTTTATAATTTTGGAGAGTTAGGTGGTGATTTTACCTAACCTAGAGTTCTGTGAGAGGGACCAGGGGTCTGGGCATGTTCCTCTAGGGCCCTGCAGCCTCCACAGCTGTTTGTACAACAACATCTGGGTGTGGACAGCCCCGCCACGTATTCCTGTGGAACATGACTGAAACATAGGAACAAGGAGAGACTTCCAGCCTTAACAAGCTACAATTGCCATGGTTCTTTCTTTGCAAGGGGCGATGGGCAGGAAGCCATGACTGTTCTAAGTACTATCATAGTATTGTCAATGTATAGTCTTTTGGAGAACTGAGAAATCGAAAGGGACACATTCACACATCCTTAGCTGCTGCTGGTGGCTGAACTGGAACATCTTGCTGGCTTGCGGCTTCCTAAATTCTTCACAGCTTTAGTGGCCGAAAAGGCCCATGATTATGAACACGTTTCTGTTGAGATGTATCCAAGGGAACGGGGGCAATTGGCAGGCCCCCAGCTGGCTCCAGCCCACCAGCTGGTTGCTGGTCAAACTCCAGTCCTTGGTTCTGCATCAAACTGTGACTCAGGGCTTCAGAAACCTTTCAGAAGCTGAGCACGCAAGCCAGCAGAGTAAAAAAACTCTTCTCAACAGAAGGGCAGATAGAGGCATATGTAAAGCATATTCACAGCAGTTTATTTAGCATACATCAGGACAAAGAAAAACATGTCTGCTCTCCTTGCATGTCCAAAGCAAGAAGCATAAGCAAAAGCTATACACAAACGGAAGTTCCCAGCAAGCTGTGCTGGAATGTAAACAGGCATGTGACACACAACAGTCATGCCTGTTCCTCTTAAGGTGGAACGGAATATCTTAACAGTTTCATGCATACGCCTGCCTCTTCCAGGTCAGCAGAGATTGCAGAGAATGGCAACCCATCCTCCGAGTACCCACCAACACCCTCCGGTTACCCATCCCAAGGCTCCAGCCACATCGGATAGTTTGCCTCACTGCACTCTGGAGTTGGCGCTCGAGATCATTGTGAACATCTACCATCAATTCGCTCCTCGGGAAGGCAAGGATGACTTCTTGAGCCTCAAGGACATGACGGAGCTTCTCAAGAGCCAAGCTCCCACTTTCCTGGCTGCCTGCGTGAGTGAAATGGTGTTGTTGGTGGTGCAAATGTGTTTGCAAAAAACCGGGAGTCAGGTTGTTGTTGTTGTTTAGTCGTTTAGTCGTGTCCGACTCTTCGTGACCCCATGGACCAGAGCACGCCTGGCACTCCTGTCTTCCACTGCCTCGCGCAGTTTAGTCAAACTCACGCTGGTAGCTTTGAGAACACTGTCCAACCATCTCGTCCTCTGCCGTCCCCTTCTTCTTGTGCCCTCCATCTTTCCCGATATCAGGGTCTTTTCCAGGGAGTCTTCTCTTCTCATGAGGTGGCCAAAGTCTTGGAGCCTCAGCTTCCGGATCTGTCCTTCCAGTGAGCACTCAGGGCTGATTTCCTTCAGAATGAATAGGTTTGATCTTCTTACAGTCCATGGGACTCTCAAGAATCTCCTCCAGCACCATAATTCAAAAGATCCATTCTTCGGCGATCAGCCTTTTTTATGGTCCAGCTCTCACTTCCATACATCACTAATGGGAAAACCATAGCTTTAACTATACGGACCTTTGTTGGCAAAGCTCTGTCTTTGCTTTTTAAGATGCTAGCTTTCTTGTAATGTTGGGGCCATCCGGATGACCTGTTTGCCGAGAGTTCATCCTGATTTGCTTGCACAAAGGTGATGCAGAGGTTAGATGAGACCTGGTCTTTAATGAGTTCCCCAGGGGTGGACTTTTAAACCACCCTGGGAACTGTAGCGCTGTGAGGGGAAAAGAGAGTCCCCTAGCAACTCTCAGCACCTTTAACCAAACTGTGCCCCCCAAGGAACTATTGGGGGCCCACTTCAAATCCCCAATTCTTCCTTTGAAGCCTGCCCTGCCACACCAACGCCCCATGTTATGTATGATGTTAGTTGGAGGGCTGCTGGGCATAGCTTCCCTCAAAAGGCCATGTGGGGCCAAATGGGGAGGCCTTGCGGGTGAGCTTTTAGTATGCACCTACACCCCTCCTGCAATTCTAGATATAGGTAGGTAGCTGTGTTGGTCTGCCGTAGCTGAAACAAAATTTTAAAAATCCTTCCAGTAGCACCTTAGAGAAGTTTGTTATTGGTATGAGCTTTCGTGTGTATGCACACTTCTTCAGATACAGTGGTACCTCAGGTTAAGAACTTAATTTGTTCTGGAGGTCCGTTCTTAACCTGAAACTGTTCTTAACCTGAGGTACCACTTTAGCTAAAGGGGCCTCCAGCTGCCGTCGCACGATTTCTGTTCTCATCCTGAAGCAAAGTTCTTAACCCGAGGTGCTATTTCTGGGTTAGCGGTGTCTGTAACCTGAAGCATCTGTAACCTGAGGTACCACTGTACACTGAAACAGAAGTCACCAGAACCTTACATATTGTGAGAGGGTGGGGAGGGGTATTACTCAGAAGGGTGGTGGGAACAGGACTTATTACCAAACTCAAAACCATGGAAAGCCCTGGTCTGAATAGAGACATTGGATTCTTATCTCATTATACATGATAAAGCTATTTTTGGCCATCTCACCCCTTGCTTTTTCCTGTAAGACCAATGGCAGTCGTTAACAGTCGTCAACTATCAGCCAATCACCCATTCCCAACACCCTTCTGAGTAATACCCCTGCCCACCCTCTCACTATATATAAGGGTCCAGTGACTTCTTTTTCAGTGTATCTGAAGAAGTGTGCATGCACACAAAAGCTCATACCAATAACAAACTTAGTTGGTCTCTAAGGTGCTACTGGAAGGATTTTATTTTATTTTATCCCTCCTGCAAAATACTGACAGGACTAATCAGGACTAATCTTCCAGTATACCTGAAAGAGCGTCTCCACCCCCATCATTCTGCCCGGACACTGAGGTCCAGCACCAAGGGCCTTCTGGCAGTTCCCTCACTGCGAGAAGCGAAGTTACAGGGAACCAGGCAGAGGGCCTTCTCGGTAGTGGCGCCCGCCCTGTGGAACACTCTCCCTCAGATGTCAAGGAGATAAATAACTTATACGACTTTGAGAATAAATCTGAAGGCAGCCCTGTTTAGGGAAGTTTTTAATATTTGATATTTTATTGCTTTCTATTATTATTATTATTATTATTATTATTATTATTATTATTATTAATAATATTTTGTTGGGAGCCGCCCAGAGTGGCTGGGATAACCCAGCCAGATGGGAGGGGTATAAAAATAAATTATTATTATTATTATTATTATTATTATTATTTACAATGGTCAGTTAAAACGTTAAAATATGTTATAAAAATGTGACACCAGAGGGAGCTGTAGAACAGCAATCTGTCGTCAATGGATATAGCCTTGAGAGCTATATCATGGTTTTTATTTTAAGTGGTGATGGATGATGGAAATTGTAGTCCAGCCATATCTGGTCCCCTAAGGTCAAAGAATAAGGCAGATCATGATGTTTTCAGAGGAGCATTTGCCAACCAAAGTTTCATCTAGTTCTCCCCATCTTCCCTTACAGAACAGAAACCGCCCAGACTACATGAAGGAGCTCTTCAAAAAGGCAGATGTTGACAAGACCGGACAACTGACTTTTGAGGAGTTCACCAAAGTGTTTGCTCTCCTGGCAGACGATACCCATCGCCTGAGTCACGGCGAGGACCGATGTGGCCCAGACCACCATTGAGCTCCCCCCATAAATTGGTACTGCCTGTTGTAAAAGCTGCCAAATAAAGGATTTGCACGAGACATGTGACCCTAAAGCATCTGTTCATAGAATTGTAGCATTGGTAGGGACCCCCGGGGTCATCTAGTCTGGCTCCTTGCAATGTGGGCTGCCCAGCCTCTGTTAAAAACCTCCCATGAAGGTAATCCCACCACTTCTCAATGGAACACACCTTTTTAAAAAACCAAAATCCTTTACCATGAATTCATAATAGGAAAAACACACACAGAATAGAATGGCTGATCATAACAGGAAAAACCAGCAGTACCATTACACACATCGGCCTATAAAAAGTAACAGTGTTTTGTTTTTGTTTTTACAGAAGGAAATGCTTAATTCTGTAATACTCAAAATGCAAACATATTTCCTCAATTTCCCCAATTTCCAGGGGTTTCCGGAGCTTGCCCAGGGTTCATCTTCCTTGGAATGAGGGACAGCAGAGACTGTGGTGTCTTTAAGATATACGGTTTATTCACACATATATACAGCCTGAGTCATGGGTAGGCAAATTAAGGCCCGGGGGTCGGATCTGGCGCAATCGCCTTCTAAATCCGGCCCGCGGACAGTCTGGGAATCAGCGTGTTTTTACATGAGTAGAATGTGTCCTTTTATTTAAAATGCATCTCTGAGTTATTTGTGGGGCATAGGAATTTGTTCATTTTTTCCCTTCAAAATATAGTCTGGTCCCCCACAAGGTTTGAGGGACAGTGGACTGGCCCCCTGCTGAAAAAGTTTGCTGAGTCTACGATGGAGGGGCTCGCAGCATTAACAGCCCAAGAGGGTCTTGCTTCTTGCACAGCCACAGACTTGGGTTCAAGCCGAAATCAGGCATGGCTCGGACTCTGGCTTCCCAGCCTGCTACCTGCTTTGTCTTTCTCACCACCAGTTAGTGGAGGAAGGCCGCCCCCTCTAGCTGTTTGCCCTGTGTTGCTGAGCCACTTCTTTTGTTACGTTAATGACCCATAAGGTAAAGGGACCCCTGACCATTAGGTCCAGTCGTGGCTGACTCTGGGGTTGCGATGCTCATCTCGCTTTACTGGCCGAGGGAACCAGCGTACAGCTTCTGGGTCATGTGGCCAGCATGACAAAGCTGCTTCTGGCAAACCAGAGCAGCGCACGGAAATGCCGTTTACCTTCCTGCTGGAGCGGTACCTATTTATCTACTCGCACTTTGACGTGCTTTCAAACTACTACGTTGGCAGGAGCAGGGACTGAGCAACGGGAGCTCACTCCATCATGGGGATTCGAACCGCCGACCTTCTGATCGGCAAGTCCTAGGCTCTGTGGTTTAACCCACAGCGCTACCCGTGTCCCTATAATGACCCACACTTAGGCCATTACCACACCAGGAAGCTAGCCTGGCTATTCCAGGAATTGCATCCCCGCTGGATGCAAAGTTTAGAAGGGGCCACAGGCATAACAACTGATTCCCCACTCCCCAAAAATAACTCACAACACTACCTCTCTCCAAGAACAAGATATCTGTCCCCAGATAAACGAACAGGCAGCAGAACGCAGCTTCCCTGTAGAAAAATAAAAGGTAAGTTAACAAAGGCATTAGAACACACACAATCAAAAACAGTAACACTTTTCAGCCAACCCCAGTACAGTCATACCTCAGGTTACAGACGCTTCAGGTTGCATTTTTTCGGGTTACGGACTGCTGAAACCTGGAAGTTCCGAAACGGGTTACTTCTGGGTTCCGGCGGTCGTGCATGCGCAGTAGCACTAAATCACGCTTTGCGCATGCGCAGAAGCGCCGAATTGCAACCCGCGCGTGCGCAGATGTGGGTTGCGAACGCTGCAGGTTGCGAACGTGCATCCTGCACGGATCATGTTCACAACCCGAGCATCCACTGTATGTTTGTTTGCTAGACTGTATGCTGCTTAAGAGATTCGTTTGCAATATTCAACTGGGGATGGGCGCGCGCGCACACACACACACACAGACAAAAAAGCATTTAAATAAATACATTGCTATATGAAGCACAAAGTATTTTGTCCACCATTGCTGGACCCACCAGTCAGTGTTTTTAGTCAATTGGTATTTAAAAGGCATTCAGGAGAAAGAGGGATGGTTGCTAGATGGGAAAGGTAGTGGGATTTATCCCTCTAACTAAATTGTGACCCGTGTGTGCGCAGACGCGGCGCTGCAGGTTGCAAACGTGTCTCCCGCACGGATCATGTTCGCAACCCGAGCGTCCATTGTATAGTAACAGCTTATTCCTTTCAAGCAAGTTTCCAGTCCATCAGAATCTCTCCTTTCTTCTTCTCCAGTCCCAGTTCTGGGTCCCCACAGTCCGCACACTTGGCACTATTAAAAGTTTACCATCCACACTCTCTCGCTGCACAGTGTAGGTAAAACTTCTTTCAATTGTTCAGCAGAGTAATAGGACTTGCTGATCAGAAGGTCGGTGATTCAAATCCCCGCTACGGGGTGAGCTCCCATTGCTCGGTCCCTGCTCCTGCCAACCTAGCAGTTCAAAAGCACAAAGTGCAAGTAGATCAATAGGTACCGCTTTGGCGGGAAGGTAAACGGCGTTTCCGTGCGCTGCTCTGGTTCGCCAGAAGCAGCTTCGTCATGCTGGACACATGACCCAGAAGCTGTACGCCGGCTCCCTCGGCCAATAAAGCGAGATGAGCGCCGCAACCCCAGAGTCGGCCACGACTGGAACTAATGGTCAGGGGTCCCTTTACCTTTACCTTTAATCTTCCCAGAAGCAGTGGACAACAACAGAAGTTGTTTTAAAGACGACTCACCAAACTCTGTGATGTCTTGGTCAAGAGATTTTATTCCCTGACAGGGTACAAGCATTACGGTAGCAAAGATGTTTTTCAACTGTTATTATAAACAGCAATTAACCGCACACTTTCAAACAAATTCTCTCCTATTTCCTGCACGCTGTAAATTACAGGAACAGTCCTTCAGCAGATTTTACAGGCAGCACTCTTCGTTCAGATTCCTGCAAAAAATGAAGCCAAGTGGCCTTCTTTTTATTGGCACTTCCAGCTGATGCTAATTAAGTTCAGTGTGCCACTTCCATATAGAAAGGAATGTTCTGGAACCTTCTAGAAACTTCTACTTGTTTCTGGCGGAATGATTCTCTAACAGGCACATCAAAGAGGATGAGTTTCTGATATGTTTATGTCAGGATGAAAGCCTCCGTAGCAGAGTTGCATTACACAAAGGCCTTGCTCATTCTTTGCCTTGTTCCAATGTAGCGCTGAGGCATTCCGAGACACACGGTTATTGGAACAATTCCCAAACACCATTAAACAGTTCCTATCATGGCTGACATGCAAAAAGCACCCATCAACAGCTGCTGAAAAAGCAAGACGAAATTTCAAGAAGGATTCGTGCAGTAAAAGGTAAAGGGACCCCAGACCATTAGGTCCAGTCGTGACCGATTCTGGAGTTGCGCGCTCATTTCGCTTCATTGGCCGAGGCAGCCGCCATACAGCTTCCGGGTCATGTGGCCAGCATGACTAAGCCGCTTCTGGCAAACCAGAGCAGCACACGGAAACGCGGTTTACCTTCCCTGGTTTACCTTACCACACTGGTGAGCCAGTGTGGTGTAGTGGTTAAGAGTGATAGACTCGTAATCTGGGGAACCAGGTTCACGTCTCCGCTCCTCCACATGCAGCTGCTGGGTGACCTTGGGCCAGTCACACTTCTCTGAAGTCTCTCAGCCCCACTCACCTCACAGAGTGTTGTGGGGGAGGAAGTGAAAAGAGAATGTTAGCCGCTTTGAGACTCCTTCGGGTAGTGATAAAGCGGGATATCAAATCCAAACTCTTCTTCCCGCTGGAGCGGTACCTATTTATCTACTTGCACTTTGATGTGCTTTTGAACTGCTAGGTTGGCAGGAGCAGGGACCGAGCAATGGGAGCTCACCCCATCGTGGGGATTCAAACCGCTCACCTTCTGATCAGCAAGCCCTAGGCTCTGTGGTTTAACTCACAGTGCGACCCGCGTCCCAACTTATTATATATATAAGACCTTAACATTCTTATTACACTTATCAACAGTCCAAGTTCACAAAGTTCTCGGTCCAAGTTGGCTGGGCGAGGAGGAGTGGTGGGAGGCAGCAGCAGGGGAACCCCAAAGGGAATCCCCAGAGGTAATGGGATACCAAGGAGAGATCAGAGGGAGAAGACTGGGAGGAGGTGCCAGATACTTGAAGGGGCAACAGGGTGAAGTGTGCGGGAAGAGCCTGTGATAGGGAGCAGTTCTAAAGGCATTAGAACACACACAATCAAAAACATTAACACTTTTCATCCAACCCCAGTACAGTGTGCGGGAAGAGCCAGTTCCTATTTATATCAGCCCCTTCTTCCCAGGGCCGGATTTAGGATTGATGAGGCCCTAAGCTACTGAATGTAATGGGGCCCTTTATATCTCCAGCTGTCCATTGTCAACAGCAACACTTTTACTGTTTAATCTACAAAGACCTCTATTTTACTAACGAGACCATTGATCCATCTAATGAAAGCAATAAATAATTTCCAGAGTCCCTTAGAAATAGATATACTGATTGTTTAATAATGATGATGTTGATGATGATATATTAAATATATTACTTGTCCCCCACCCATCTGCATGGGTTGCCCAGCCACCCTGGGCAGGTTCCAACAGAGCAGAAAAGAAGACAACGAAACATCAGACATTGAAAACCTCCTGATAAGGGGCTGCCTTAGACGTCTACGGAAGGTCATGTGATTGTTTATCTCTTTGATAGATGATAGGAGAACGTTCCACAGGGTGGGCACCACCACCGAGAAGGCCGTCTCTGTAACTTCACTTCTCACATTGAGGGAACCACTAGAAGGCCCTCAGACCTGGACCTCAGTGTCTTGTCTGAAATCAGGGGTGGAGACGTTCTTCAAGTATACAGGATGCAGTTCCAACCTTCTGCTCCTCGTACACTCCTGGGGCATCAATTGGGAACTTAATGAATTAAATGAATTAAATTATAATTATAATGAATTAAAAAAAATACTTAAATACACCTTTGTCAAAAAGCCCGAAGCTTTCCTTTTGGGAATGGTCGGAGAGGAGATTAAAAAGGAGGACTATGTAATATTTCAATATGCAACTGTAGCTGCCAGGATTTTATTAGCACAAAACTGGAAAACCCCAAAGATCCCGACCGTTAAGGATTGGCAAATCAAATTATTTGAGTATATGGAGTTGGCAAAAATGACGCAGAACATTAGACAGCAAAAAGGGAGAAAGTTTACTGATGAATGGTCTAGATTTATAACATACATAGAAACAAATTCTAGAGATATAAAAATCACAGTAGGTGTAATGTAACTCTTGTGATGCGTAGATTTTTTATAATGAAAAACTGCAGATTGGATTTAATATACATATAACCCAAAACCGAGATGGAGGGAAGTCAATTGTTAATTGTTGGTAATGTTTGTGTGTTGGTTGGTTTGGGGGTTGTGATTTGGTTGATGGTCTTCTTTGCTTTTGATATGTGACTGTTACCTCATTCTTTCTTTTTATGTTGTTGTTGTTTTTTTCCTGTCATTGTCCGGTAATGGAAAATGAATTAAAAAAAAATTTAAAAAAAGAAAAAGAAGGCCCTCAGACCTGGACCTCATTTTCTTGTCTGAAATCAGGGGTGGAGGCGTTCTTCAGGTATACAGGATGAATTTCCAACCATCTGCTCCTTGTACACTCCTGGGGCATCAATTGGGAACAGCTGGTGACCTGGGTGAGTCCTCCCTTTATCTACCATCTTTGTAGAAATTACAATTTAGCACTTCTCACGGCGTGGCATCACTGGAAGTTTAAGGGAGCTTGATGTTCTGCCAGATCCCGGTGGAACCCTCCTCTGAGCATGGTGCTTAAATATGATTCTGTGGCAACTGATCGCCATTCAAGAGGGAGTCTGGAGTCTGTCCCCATTTCCTCCACTTCCTTGACTCACCTGAAAGTTCTCTTGACAGGTCAACATGTCAGGCTGCCGGACTGAACTGCAGTGCGCCATTGAAAATGCAATTGATGTTTTCAATAAGTATGCAGAAGAACCCCAGAGAATGGGCACAAGTGAGTGTGCAATGCTTCAGCCTAAGGAACGCCGTGTGCTGAGTGAGAGAGGACTGCGTCAAATGGTAAAGGACCAGCTTCCAGACATGCCACAGGTGAGGAGCAGGAGAGGGTGGTTTGTTGCTCAGTTGCCCTTTGCTTTTCCCTTTTCGGGATTAAGAAATTTCTTGTTTTGAAGCTATCTCCCCTTCAGTTGTAAAGCAATTACTTACCATTCCCCTGTCCTGGCTGGTACTGGTCACCTGTTAAAGTACTTTTTGATTTATTTAGCAGAATGATCCGCACAAGGGCAGCTAAGCTTCCTCCCTCTCTCCTCCCTCTGCTCCCTCTCCACAACCTTCCAGAGTGGATTTTCTGTGACTGCGCTGAGGAGGAGAAGGAGGGGATGTTCTGTTACGCTTGCAGAAGTTGTTCCACAGACAGAAAAGGAAAGGAAAGCCCCACTTGGGTGCAACACTTTTACTGTTTAATCTACAAAGACCTCTAAACAGTTTACCCGAGATGAGACCAAACCTTCTTTTTAAAAAGTGAAAACCAATGTTAGAATAAATCTGGCATAATATTTAACAAAGTGTCATGAAATCTAGTAGTGATGAAACAAAAAATGCGTTAGAATGTTCTCTGGGGGATATTCCATGTTCCAAGTTACTGTTTTCTTGGTTCCAATGGTTGCAATGCATTTTGGTCCCTGAGTGCAGGAATTGCCCTGTCAACTGCTGGGGTCACTGTGAGTTGGAGAGTCCAGGGATATTCGGGGGGGGGGCAGTTTCCCCATCCCTCCTGTAAGTTATCCTTGGTTATCAGCCTGCTAACTATTGAAGGATTGGGCTGAAACTACCACTGCTTCCAACCCTGGATTTTTCTGAGCCAGCTTTCCCCGTTGTGTTTTCCCCCAGGAGTGTCTGGACCACAACCTCTGTCATCTCTGACTGTTGGCTGTGCTAACTGGGGCCAATGGGAGTTGGGAGCCCCATGACATTAGGAGAGACACAGCTCTCCTAGAACATCCCAGGAAGGATGGCTAAATGTATCATACTCTTGTGTGTGCTTGAATTCATCAGAAGACTGCTTGCTTTTTCCACTGGTTTCAGCCACTGTAACCATCTTTCCTTCTTTATTCCCTCCCAACTTCACAACAAAAAGGCCTCTTCTGGCATTGATGAGGCTTTGGAAAGAAACGATGGCGTGGTCGACTTCTGGGAGTTCTCGGATATATTAAGAAGTGTTCTTCTCAAGTCCTATGAGAACTCCACAGCATGAAGAACCAACCTGGAGGTGAAGAATCCATCAACTCAACTCCATCTCTAAAGCTCATGTCCTCCTGAGACAATAAAGATTTGATTCAAAGATCCATCACCTTTTGTGGGGTGTTTTTCGGAGGCACAGTAACAGAATCTTAGCTGGAGCAAAAGGAACATTCCACTCAGGGATAAGAGGATTCCAGTAGGATAAATGAGAAGTGTCAAAAAGACGTTAGTAAGAAAATAGAAATCTTGTTTAAAAACCAACATAACATACTGTTTCTTTTCGTTAGAAGGAAGAAACTGGTTCTGGGTGGTGGGTGGGGAGCTGGAATTTTGGATGAAGAGGAATAGAAGGTCGTTTGAGAGGAAGAGAGGGAAATTGTAGAGCAGCTGGATAAATTATTAGGATCAGTCTTCACCCTTCACTGCAGAAGATATAGTGCAGGTCCCTGGGCCCGACATTTTTTTTAAAAAAATAATTTTTATTACATTTTCCATTTTAACAATCCAATCAAATCACATTAAATATTCCAAATTTTACATATACATATCATATAGTCTGAATAGTCTGCCAAGTTATAAATTTTTATTGGGACTTCCCATGCTTCAAATTCGGGGGAGCTCTGATCATCTTATATCTCTACTGCCTTGAGTTTCCAATAGTTCCTTTAAATCTTCCTGTTGTTAACCTTCCTTCCTTTCATGGCCTCTGAGTTGTTTCCACAGGCGAATTGAAGTAAGCAATGATGTGCTTTTCTCTGTGAATTTTGTATGCTTGACTCTCCTATTGTTGCAGCTTGTAAACCTATTGTTGCAATATATCCTCACATGCTGGTGTTTATGCCGAATCAATCCAAAAGTCATTTCGCTGCTGGCAGACACCATCTTCTCTCAGTTCTGATGAAATCAAATCTAGGCATTTGCTCATTAATTTTCCCAGACCGGTTGCATCAAACATTAGCCTTTCCAGAGGAGATTTGCCAAATCAGACTTGCAGATATAATAACAAATTAAGAGCTCACCTCCCCCATGGCTATTTATCTCTGCAGCTCGGTCTTTCCAAAGTTTTTTGAAGTCTCTCCAGTGGCTAGCGAGACCCTGCTTCTTTCTAATATCAATATTTGGAGGGTCTTTTATCTTCTTCCAAGCATTTCAAAAAACAAAAGCTTTAGTTATATAGTATTGTTATTTCCACACTGTAAAGGGAATTGGGGGTTGCTTGTGCGTAGAGGGTGCGGATGCTCTAGGCAACGTTCCCTGGCTAAAACTTTCCCCTGGCCGGACAGCCTTTACTCCGTGGCTGTGTCAGTCACTGGCAGAATCCGTCAGTGGGCGTTTCCTGAACTTCCTCCAACATAAAAACTCCTTGACACCAAGTCTCCGCCTAGACTCCCTGCGCGGAAGTCTCCTGCGCAGAGTGGGCGTGGCCAGCGGAGGTCCTGGACTCTCCCCGCTGGTCTCTGTGGAAGAGTCCTGGAGCCCTCTCTCCAAAGTCCTTCCCTGCTCCCCTTCCTCCCAGGTGTCACGCTGATTTCCTTCCCCAAGGGAAGTGTTTTCTCTCCCTCTGCTGGTCCCTTCTCCCACATCATCGGAGAGCCTTACCTCCCCTCTTGGCTCTGATGGCAGTCCCTGACGCACACAGTTTATATTTTCCCATCTCACTTGCTGTAAATATTGTAAACGGTTCTTCTGGGGGTGAGTTTGTCAGGTATTGTAATAAATCATAGTAAAAAAAAAAAAATCTTTATCCCCCCTTTTCCATTCGGTTCCACTATACCGACTTAGATGTTATTCTTAGATGTTATTCTTTCTTCTTCTCCATCACTCTTGGCACCTCAGTGGCTGGCTTAATTGGCAGATTAATTTCCCCCTCCTCACTTGAAGCATGTCTAAAACTTAAATCCAATTTTTCATCTTAAGAAATGGAACTTGGTGCGCTCGCGGGGACAGCGTCCAGGAGATTCGAACTCCCTCGGGGGCTTTCCATCCAGTGCCCCCACCTCCTCTTTCTTTACGAACTTGGGGGTGGTTTATTGTGCACCCGCGGATGAGACTGCATCTTCCCTTACACCGGGAAGAATTTGGGAGGCTGATTACTCCCATCTCAGCCTGGGCCTGACAAATTAATTGACAAAGATCATCCTATCCCCAGGTCCAGAAGGGCTCTATGCATGAGGTCTTGAGGAACTGAAATGTTCACAAGACCTGCCTTTAAAGACTGGAACATGGTCCACATGACACTGTTTCTTAAAAATGGCCCTCAGTGGGGATCCAGGTGATTTCAGGCTGGTTAACTCAATGTTTTTCAAATTAATACAGTGTCCACCCCCCCCCCCATTAAATACCTGTGCCAGACAAATTAATTGACATATTGAAGATCATCATATCCCCAGGTTCAGAAAGAATCTTTCCGGAGCGCTTAAAGAATTTAAATGGGATGTTCAGAGTTAAATCTTCACAGGACCTGTCTCTAAAGACTGGAATATGGTCCATGGGACACTGTTTCTTTAGGCGGGTTTTCAAGTTAGCAAGAGCATTAAGATTATACGGTGGTATTAGATTAGATTAGATTAGATAAATTTATTGTCATTGTCCGTATATACACAGTATACACAACAACGAAAATCAAACACCCACCCAAAGACCGGGTTCACATACACATTTGCACGTATCTCCAACACTCTCATCCTATTCAGACATAATCTATAAAAACATAACATAATCCAGAATATAACATAACCTATTAAAGGCATAACATAACCTAAAACCTATCTCATTCCTTCCTACTCCCTGCTTGCTATTTCTTGCAACTGGCCCTGAGATCATTATTTAGTGCAATCAGAGCTCTTGGATAGAAACTATTCAGAAGGCGTGTGGTTCGTGTTTTCATTGTCCTATATCTTCTGCCCGAAGGCAACAGTTCAAAGAAGTTGTGAGCAGGATGGGTGGGATCTCTCAGGATATTGTGTGACTTCTTCAAAGTGCGAGACGTGAAGATCTCATCCAGGGTTGGTAGTTGGAGCCCAATAACATTCTGGGCAATTTTAATTATTCTCTGTAAAGCTTTTTTATCCGTTTCAGAGCTGCTCCCATACCACGATAATATACTATAGGTTAAGACACTCTCGATGGTACTGTGATAATAGGACAGAAGTAGGTGCTGAGATAGATTCAGTCCCCTGAGTATTCTCAGGAATCTTGGTTCTCAAATTTAATCCGATCCGGAAATGCGTTCCAAGACCAAAGCATACCAAAACCAAGGTGCACTTTCCCATAAAAGGTAATGCAAAATGGAGTGATCTGTTCCAAACTTTTAAGAACATCCCCCAAAATAGCAATTTGACCTGAATTTTACTAATGAGACCATTGATTCATCTAATGAAAGCAATCAATAATTTCCAGAGTCCCTTAGAAATAGATATTGCTTGTTTAATGATGATGATGATATATTAAATATATTACTTGTCCCCCACCCATCTGCATGGGCAGCTTCCAATGAAACATCAGACATTCAAAACCTCCTGATACGGGGCTGCCTTAGACGCCTACAGAAGGTCATGTGATTGTTTATCTCTTTGATAGACGATAGGAGAATGTTCCACAGGGTGGGCACCACCACTGAGAAGGCCCTCTCTGTAACTTCTCTTCTCACATTGAGGGAACCACTAGAAGGCCCTCAGACCTGGACCTCAGTGTCTTGTCTGAAATCATGTGTGGAGACGTTCTTCAGGTATACAGGATGCAGTTCCAACCTTCTGCTCCTCGTACACTCCTGGGGCATCAACTGGGAACAGCTGGTGACCTGGGTGAGTCCTCCCTTTATCTACCATCTTTGTAGAAATTACAATTTAGCACTTCTCATGGCGTGGCATCACTGGAAGTTTAATGAAACTTGATGTTCTGCCAAATCCCTCTGGAACCCTCCTCTGACCATGGAACTTAAATATGATCCAGTGGCAACTAATTGCCATTCAAGAAGAAGGCTTTAGTCTAACCCCATTTCCTCCACTTCCTTAACATTGATTGTTTGATGATGATGATGATGATGCTATATTAAATATATTACTTGTACTCCTCCCATCTGCATGGGTTGTCCAGCTTGATTTTCTGCCAAATCCCTCTGAGCATGGAGCTTAAATATGATTCTGTGGCAACTAATCGCCATTCAAGAGGAAGGCTGGAGTCTGTCCTCATTTCTTCCACTTCCTTGACTCACCTGAAAGTTCTCTTGGCGGTTCAACATGTCAGGCAGCCGGACTGAACTGGAGCGCTCCTTTAATGACATAATCGATGTTTTCAATAGTTATGCAGAAGAACCACAGAGAATGGGCATGCGAGAGAGTGCATAAGGAACCCCTTGTGCTGAGTGAGAGCGGACTGCGTCAACTGGTAAAGGACCAGCTTCCAGACATGCCAATGGTGAGGAGGGTGAGAAGGTTGTTCGTTCCTCAATTGGGTTACTGCTTTTCTTGGTTACAGTTACAATTCTCTTGGTTAGAATTCTCCAGATTGCAACCCCACCATCACCAGTTAGGGCTTGGAAAAGACTACAACCTGGAACCCTGGAGAGCTCCTGCAAGTCAGTGTGGGCAGCACTCAGCCTGTTGGACCCACGGTCTGACTTGATATATATAAGCCAGTTCCTATTTAAACCAGCCCCTTCTTCCCAGGGCTGGATTTAGGATTAATGAGGCCCTAAGCTACTGAATGTAATGGGGCCCATTATATCTCCAGCTGTCCTTTGTCGACAACAGACCGTCGCTGTTTTTCGTGTTCACTATATGCTATATGGTAATTTATGGACCTAATAGGTATCTAAAGCCATTTACACATGTTGTCCATGCAGAATGTCAGCACCCTAGATATAGAAATGAGCAAACCAGTGATATTTTAGGGAGCAGGCGGGGCCCATCACTTACATCATAGGAGCCTACACAACACAAAACACTGTTGCTGTATGTAGGTTTTATTTTATTTGTTTTTTTATCTTATATTTTGGAAATGTACATTCAGTTTTCCCCCTTTAATTTTTTTTGGGTCCCCCAAGAGAGTGGGGCCCTAAGCTATAGTTTGACTAGGTTGTATGTAAATCCAGCACTAGGGACACGGGTGGCTCTGTGGGTTAAATCACAGAGCCTAGGACTTGCCGATCAGAAGGTTGGCAGTTCGAATCCCCGTGATGGGGTGAGCTCCTGTTGCTCGGTCCCAGCTCCTGCCAACCTAGCAGTTCGAAAGCACGTCAAAGTGCAAGTAGATAAATAGGTACCACTCCAGCGGGAAGGTAAACGGTATTTCCGTGCGCTGCTCTGGTGCGCCAGAAGCAACTTAGTCATGCTGGCCACATGACCCGGAAGTGGATGCCGGCTCCTTCGGCCAATAAAGTGAGATGAGCGCTGCAACCCCAGAGTCGGTCATGACTGGACCTAATGGTCAGGCGTCCCTTTACCCTTTAAATCCAGCACTGATAACACTCCTTGGAGGTCAGTTCTCATCGGTGGCCACCTCTGCAGAGACCTCTTGGCACTGCTGGTCTCCCCCTTAGGGAGGAAATAGTGGGGATCTGCCCTCTGGGGTCTCCTGGGGTCTGTACCCACTCAGCATGATTCAGAGCAGGCTCTTTTCCCTTCCCATTGTCTCTGTTTCCCACTTTAACTGTTGGTTAAGGTAGATTTGATTCTCCTCCTTGTTCACAATATGAATCTTCACTCACCCCTCCTTCCCTGGTGGGAGGGAGGACACTATTTAATGCTTTACCTCAGGGGCCAAAAAGTCTTGAACTGTCCCTGTGCACAGGGTTGCAAAGCTAGCATCCATGCACACTTCTTTGGGAAAAAATCTCACCAAAACCAATGGAACGTGTTTTAAAACAAGCAGGCTCAATCTCTTTTGCTTTCTTGTAAATGGAACCTGTTCCCTGCTGAACTTTGCTTTGTGTGGCAAGGGAACAAACAGGTTACTCCTTCCTTTCGGCAATGAAACAATTTTGTTGCTGTTATGACCCTCTCCCTTCTGGGCGCCCGGATCGTAAAATTGCTCTTCTTGGAACTTACTTCAAAGGAAGCCTGGTATAGAATAAGAGAACAAGAAGGATGCACGTTTCATGAAGACTGGAAAATGTTTACTGAATATGTGGGTGAAGATTGTGTTCATTTAAAAATGCTGGTAGCATTAAGACAAATTCAACAGTGTAAACAAGTTTTGCTGGAGGTAACAATTAATTACTGAATGGTTTAGTTCAGGCATAGGCAAACTCGGCCCTCCAGATGTTTTGGGACTACAACTCCCATGACCCCTAGCTAACAGGACCAGTGGTCAGGGATGATGGGAATTGTAGTCCCCAAACGTCTGGCAGGCCGAGTTTGCCTATGCCTGGTTTAGTTCATGTAAAATATGCAGGGATGTATGGTATGCAAAATGAACCACGGAAAGAGAAAAAAGGAAGTCATTGATATAAGGTTGTTTAAATGAATATTTTGAAATGCAATTTAGAAAATTTAATAAAACATTATATAACAACTTATTATTATTATTATTATTATTATTATTATTATTATTACCCTTTTCTACTCCAACAGAGTAGAAAAGAAGACAACGAAACATCAGACATTAAAAACCTCCTGATACAGGGCTGCCTTAAACGTCTACGGAAGGTCATGTGATTGTTTATCTCTTTGATAGATGATAGGAGAATGTTCCACAGGGTGGGCACCACCACCGAGAAGGCCCTCTCTGTAACTTTACTTCTCACATTGAGGAAACCACTAGAAGGCCCTCAGACCTGGACCTCAGTGTCTTGTCTGAAATCAGGGGTGGAGACGTTCTTCAGGTATACAGGATGCATTTCCAACCCTCTGCTCCTCGAACACTCCTGGGGCATCAATTGGGAACAGCTGGTGACCTGGGTGAGTCCTCCCTTTATCTACCATCTTTGTAGAAATTACAATTTAGGACTTATCATGGTGTGGCATTACTGGAAGTTTAAGGGAGCTTGATGTTCTGCCAGATCCCGCTGGAACCCGCCTCTGAGCATGGAACTTAAATATGATCCAGTGGCAACTAATTGCCATTCAAGAGGAAGGCTGGAGTCTAACCCCATTTCCTCCATTTCCTTAACATTGATTGTTTGATGGCAATGACGACGACGACGATGCTATATTAAATATATTACCTGTACTCCACCCATCTGCATGGGTTGCCCAGCTTGATGTTCTGCCAAATCCCTCTGAGCATGGAGCTTAAATATGATTCTGTGGCAACCGATCGCCATTCAAGAGGGAGTCTGGAGTCTGTCCCCATTTCCTCCACTTCCTTGACTCACCTGAAAGTTCTCTTGACAGGTCAACATGTCAGGCAGCCGGACTTTACTGGAGCTCGCCATTCGTATCGCAACTGATCTTTTCCTTAAATATTCAGAAGAACCACAGAGAATGGGCACGAGAGAGTGTGCAATGCTTCAGCCTAAGGAACGCCGTGTGCTGAGTGAGAGAGGACTGCGTCAACTGGTAAAGGACCAGCTTCCAGACATGCCAATGGTGAGGAGCAGGAGAGGGTGGTTTGTTGCTCAATTGGATTACTCCTTGCAATGGGGGAAGCAATTCTGTTCTCTTCATCTTTTCAAAATTCTCACTTCTCAGATTGCCCTTTGGTTTTCCCTTTTTCAGGATTAATTTTATAATGAAATGATTTTATAATCATTAAGAAATTTCTTGTTTTGAAGCTATCTCCCCTTCAGTTGTAAAGCCATTACTTACCATTCCCCTGTCCTGGCTGGTACTGGTCACCTGCTAAAGTACTTTCTCATTTTTATACTTATTTAGCAGAATGATCTGCACAAGGGCAGCCAAGCCTCCTCCCTCTCTCCTCCCTCTGCTCCCTCTCCACAACCTTCCAGAGTGGATTTTCTGTGACTGCGCTGAGGAGGAGAAGGAGGGGATGTTCTGTTATGCTTGCAGAAGTTGTTCCACAGACAGAAAAGGAAAGGAAAGCCCCACTTGGGTGCAACACTTTTACTGTTTAATCTACAAAGACCTCTAAACAGTTTACCCGAGATGAGACCAAACCTTCTTTTTAAAAAGTGAAAACCAATGTTAGAATAAATCTGGCATAAAATTTAACAAAGTGTTATGAAATCTAGTATTGGTGGAACAAAAAATGCATTAGAATGTTCTCTGGGGAAAATTCCATGTTCCAAGTTACTGTTTTCTTGGTTCCAATGGTTGCAATGCATTTTGGTCCCTGAGTACAGGAATTTCTCTGTCAGCTGCTGGGGTCACTGTGAGTTGGAGAGTCCAGGGATATTCGGGGGGGGGGCAGTTTCCCCACCCCTCCTGTAAGTTATTCTTGGTTATCAGCCTGCTAACTATTGAAGGATTGGGCTGAAACTACCACTGCTTCCAACCCTGGATTTTTCTGAGCCAGCTTTCCCCGTTGTGTTTTCCCCCAGGAGTGTCTGGACCACAACCTCTGTCATCTCTGACTGTTGGCTGTGCTAACTGGGGCCAATGGGAGTTGGGAGCCCCATGACATTAGGAGAGACACAGCTCTCCTACAACATCCCAGGAAGGATGGCTAAATGTATCATACTCTTGTGTGTGCTTGAATTCATCAGAAGACGGCTTGCTTTTTCCACTGGTTTCAGCCACTGTAACCATCTTTCCTTCTTTATTCTCTCCCAACTGCACAACAAAAAGGCCTCTTCTGTCGTTGATGAGGCTTTCCAAGGAAACGGTGGTGTGGTTGACTTCAAGGAGTACACGGATATAGTAAGAAGATGGCTTACGATGTCCTATGAGAACTCCACACCATGAAGAACCAACCTGGAGGTGAAGAATCCATCAACTCAACTCCATGTCTAAAGCTCATGTCCTCCTGAGACAATAAAGATTTGATTCAAAGATCCATCACCTTTTGTGGCGTGTTTTTTGGAGGCACAGTAACAGAATCTTAGCTGGAGCAAAAAGTGCAGGTCAGGAACATTCCACTCAGGGATAAGAGGATTCCAGTAGGATAAATGAGAAGTGGCAAAAAGACTTCAGTAAGAAAATAGAAATCTTGTTTAAAGATCAACATAACATACTGTTTCTTTTTGTTGCAAGGAAGAAACTGGTTCTGGGTGGTGGGTGGGGAGCTGAAATTTTGGATGAAGAGGAATAGAAGGTCGTTTGAAAGGAAGAGAGGGAAATTGTAGAGCAGCTGGATAAATTATTAGCATCAGTCTTCACCCTTCACTGCAGAAGATATAGTGCAGGTCCCTGGGCCTGACAAATTAATTGACAAAGATCATCATATCCCCAGGTCCAGAAGGGCTCTTTGCATGAGCTCTTGAGGAACTGAAATGTTTATAAGACCTGCCTCTAAAGATTGGAACAGGGTCCACATGACACTGTTTCTTAAAAATGGCCCTCAGTGGGGATCCAGGCGATTCCAGGCTGGTTAGCTCAATGTTTTTCATGGGAAAACTGATGCAAATTATTCTTTGTTTTTAAAAATATTCTTTAAATTTTTAAAGCAAATTAATATAGTGTCTAGCCCCCCCAGTAAATACCTGTGCCATACAAGTTAGTTGACAAATTGAAGATCATCATATCCACGGATTCAGAAATAATCTTAAAGAGGTCTTAAAGAATCTAAATGGGATGTTCAGAGTAAAATCTTCACAGGACCTGTCTCTAAAGAACATGGTCCATGGGACACTGTTTCTTTAGACGGTTTTCAAGTTATCAAGAGCATTAAGATTATACGGTGGTACCTTGGTTCTGAAATTTAATCCGATCCGGAAATGTGTTCCAAGACAAAAGCGTACCAAAACCAAGGCGCATTTTCCCATAAAGGTAATGCAAAATGGATTGATCTGTTCCAAACTTTTACTAACGAGACCATTGATCCATCTAATGAAAGCAATCAATAATTTCCGGAGTCCCTTAGAAATAGATATACTGATTGTTTAATAATGATGATGTTGATGATGATATATTAAATATATTACTTGTCCCCCAGCCATCTGCATGGGTTGCCCAGCCACTCTGGGCAGCTTACAACAGAGTAGAAAAGAAGACAACGAAACATCAGACATTAAAAACCTCCTGATACGGGGCTTCCTTAGACGTCTACGGAAGGTCATGTGATTGTTTATCTCTTTGATAGATAACAGGACAACGTTCCACAGGGTGGGCACCACCACCGAGAAGGCCCTCTCTGTAACTTCACTTTTCACATTGAGGGAACCACTAGAAGGCCCTCAGACCTGGACCTCAATGTCTTGTCTGAAATCAGGGGTGGAGACGTTCTTCAAGTATACAGGATGCAGTTCCAACCTTCTGCTCCTCGTACACTCCTGGGGCATCAATTGGGAACAGCTGGTAACCTGGGTGAGTCCTCCCTTTATCTACCATCTTTGTAGAATTTACAATTTAGCACTTCTCACGGCGTGGTATCACTGGACGTTTAAGGAAACTTGATGTTCTGCCAAATCCCTCTGAGGATGGAGCCTAAATATGATTCTGTGGCAACTAATTGCCATTCAAGAGGGAGTTTGGAGTCTGTCCCCATTTCCTCCACTTCTGTGACTCACCTGAAAGTTCTCTTGACAGGTCAACATGTCAGGCAGCCGGACTGAACTGCAGCTCTCCTTTAATGACATAATCAATGTTTCCTTGTTGTTGTTGTTTAGTCGTTTAGTCATGTCCGACTCTTCGTGACCCCCTGGACCAGAGCACGCAAGGCACTCCTGTCTTCCACTGCCTCCCGCAGTTTGGTCAAACTCATGTTAGTAGCTTCGAGAACACTGTCCAACCATCTCGTCCTCTGTCTACCCCTTCTCCTTGTGCCCTCCATCTTTCCCAACATCAGGGTCTTTTCCAGGGAGTCTTCTCTTCTCATGAGGTGGCCAAAGTATTGGAGCCTCAGCTGAGTCACAGTGAGGCCCAGAAAACGATTGAGCTCCCCCCATAGATTGGTATTGCCTGTTGTAAAAGCTGCCAAATAAAGGATTTGCATGAGACATGTGACCCTAAAGCATCTGTTCATAGAATTGTAGCATTGGTAGGGACCCCCGGGGTCATCTAGTCTGGCTCCTTGCAATGTGGGCTGCCCAACCTCTGTTGAAAAACTTCCCATGAAGGTAATCACACCACTTCTCAATGGAATATACATTTTTAAAAAACCAAAATCCATTACCATGATAATAGGAAAAACACACACAGAATAGAATGGCTGATCATAACAGGAAAAACCAGCAGTACCATTACATACATCGGCCTATAAAAAGTAACATTGTTATTTATTTATTTCTCCAGAAGGAAATGCTTAATTCTGTAATAATCAAAATGCAAACGTATTTCTTCAATTTCCCCAATTTCCAGGGGTTTCAGGAGCTTGCCCAGGGTTCAGTTTCCTTGGAATGAGGGACAGCAGAGACTGTGGTCTCTTTAAGACATATAGTTTATTCACACATATATAAAGCCTGAGTCATGGGTAGGCAAACTAAGGCCCGGGGGCTGGATCCAGCCCAGTCGCCTTCTAAATCTGGTCCACAGATGGTCCAAGAATCAGTGTGTTTTTACGTGAGTAGAATGTGTCCTTTTATTTAAAATGCACCTCTGGGTTATTTGTGGGGCATAGGAATTTGTTCATTTTTTCCCTTCAAAATATAGTCTGGCCCTCCACAAGGTCTGAGGGACAGCGGACCGGCCCCCTGCTGAAAAAGTTTGCTGAGTCTACGATGGAGGGGCTCGCAGCATTGACAGCCCAAGAGGGTCTTGCTTCTAGCACAGCCACAGCCTTGGATTCAAGCCGAAATCAGGCATGGCTCTGACTCCGGCTTCCCAGCCTGCTACCTGCTTTGTCTTCCTCACTATCAGTTAGTTGAGGAAGGGCGCCCCCTCCAGCCATTTGCCCTGTGTTGCTGAGCCACTGCTTCTGTTAATAACCCATACTTAGGCCATTACCACACCAGGAAGCTAGCCTGGCTATTCCAGGAATTGCAACCCTGCTGTATGCAAAGTTCAGAAGGGGCCACAGGCATAACAACTGATTCCCCGCTCCCCCCCCCCCAAACAACAACACTACCTCTCTCCAAGAACAAGGTATCTCTTCCCAGATAAATGAACAGGCAGCAGAACGCAGCTTCCCTGTAGAACAATAACAGGTAAGTTAACAAAGGCATTAGAACACACACAATCAAAAACATTAACACTTTTCATCCAACCCCAGTACAGTGTGCGGGAAGAGCCTGTGATAGGGAGGAATTCAGACTCCAAGGCTGAAGAAGAGAAGAGGGTGGGTGGGTCAAGGGGCTGCTGAAAAATCCAGGAAGTCTCCCTCTCTTGCTGCAACGGTGTGATGGCCTGGGAATCGGACTCAAAGGCTGAACCTGAGGAATCCCAGCCTGCACAGGAGTCCCCGCCTCCAGAACCAGCTGAGCCAGGGCTGGGGCATGAGCCTGAAGGGTCCTCACCTGTGCCGGATCCTCAGGGGCAGGCACCAGCTGAGTCTGCTCTGGCTCCTGAGGTGATGGAGGTCCCATTGCCTGCAGGTGCTCCACTCTCAGCCCCGTCAGGAGAAGAGGAGGTTGCCTCTGGATCCAGTAACTCTCCAGCCTCTCCTGAGCTGCAGAGGCTCAGAGCAGAGAGACGGAGGGAACTAAGTTCCTGCAGGAGGAGTGCTCGCCTCCAGGCCAGGAGAGGCGAGTCACCTGTGGACCGGGGCCGCCCTATGCCTCGGGGCAGATAAAAGCCAGCCAGCCCCAGACCCAGGTTGCAGGAGCAACATTGTTGGTAGCCTGTTCCTGCCTGCACCCTGTCCTGCTCTTCTGCCAGAGTTCCTGACCCCACCCGACTCCCCGCCTTGGACCAGCTACAGCTTTGACGGACAGCCTCCATACCGCACCATCAACCTAGGACTGGACTCAGACCTCGGCTCTCGGTTAGCCCCCAGGATCAGCACAGACAAGTTCCTCTCCCCCTTGGTCTCCAAGAATGTGCGGGATAATGAGGAAGGCAGAGCAGGGACCAGAGGTGTGTAGACGCATGTTGAGGCTGCTTGGGAAACATCTGGGAGAGATCACTGGGAGAATACTGGCGGCCAGAAGTTGGAAAGGCGAAATGACACCAACAATAACAGAAATGGCAAACACTCATGATAGAGTATTTTCAACTAGCAAACTGGAAAAGTCAGGGGAACCTTAAATCAATAAGTATATGGAGAATGGAAAATATTTAAGGAATACATAAGACTATATTGCAAAAATGATACCATCCTAGCAGAATTGAATGATATTTGTGCATAACAAATAAATGGAATAAACATCTTAGAGGAATATATGGAAAAAGATATAAAACAAACTGTGTGAGAAAATCAAGACAATAGAAAAAGTATAATGAGAACGACTGGAAGCTTCTCACAGAAGACTTTAATGGATAAGACATGATGCTGTATAAATATCTGGTACTTTTAATTGCTCTTTTCTTTTTCTTTTATTGTTACTCTTAAACTTTTTGTACTTTTTGATATGGAGAATTTTTCTTTTCGTTCTTTTATGTGCTTAACTTTGTTGTACTTACCTTTATTGTAAGGTTGAATTTTAAACCAATAAAGATGTATTTATATATATAAAAAAGGGAAACATCTGGGAGAGACAGAGCCTTAGGGAGGTGTGGAAGGCTGGGACCTCCAGTCCTGTCAACTGCTCCATAGGGGCAAGACCTACTGAGAAATGTTGCTGAGGCCACGAGGCCGAATTGTACGTTTGTTTCCCTGGATAAAGAGTTAATTTCACTGACAACGGAGATCTTCCTTTTTTATTCCTGACCTGCATCTAAGTCCAGCCCTGACCAAGAGCAACAGAAGAGCAGGCAGAACGTGTACTGCAGGTCAGGAAATCAGGGTGCTCGTTTGGTTAATGACAAGCATCAAGGAAACTGGGTGCTTTGTGCAAGATTGTCATCATACCGTGACAACAATCTGAGCCACTAGATGGTGCAAAAGGTACATGCATTGAGCTCGGCAAATCAATTGAGTTTGATTAATGGGCTGTTCTTCCAAAGGAGGCGTGCAAGAAGGATTGGTTTTGGGACTTGTACTTTATTATTATTATTTTTTAATATAATTTTTATTAGTTTTTTTAACATATCATTTTCAACAGTAATTAAACATACTTTTATGAGGCGTTCTCAAAGTAAAGGAAAGATTGAACTCTGATTAATAAGAGCACTCCTACACTTTTACATCTTATTCAAATTTTTGACTTCCATCAATCCTGTCTGAAAATTTTCCAATCTAATCTCTCAGTATGCATTTCTTATCTTCCCTATTACATTTCAAACTCATAACCAATATCTCTATCTTTTTCTACTTTGTAACACTTTGTATATTTCTCCTTAGAAAACTTCTTGTAGTCCTACTTGTGTAATTTGTTGATTACAAATAATTAATATACTTCTCCCCATCTTCTGTAAATCTCTGGTCCCGCAGGTTTCGAATCCTTCCTGCCATTCTGTCCAATTCTGCATAGTCCATTACTTTTGTCTGCCATTCTTCTTTCATCAGAATTTCTTCTTGTTTCCATTTCTGGGCTAACAATACTCTTGCCGGTTTTGGGACTTGTACTATTAAACACGTTGACCTGGGGGCAGGAGCGAGCAGTGAGATAGCCAAGTTTCTTGATGCTGCTGAATTGTTTAAGGTGCTGATAACACCACCAAGAAGAGTCCAGGAATTTTGTGGATCCATTATTTTACACACACACACACACACACACACACACACACACACACACACACACCCCACATGAGCAGCGATAATTAGTGCGCTACCCAATTTATTAGGGCAGCCTGGTGGTAGCGCAATGCAATGTTTTCCTGGGAGTCATCTCTCTTGAAACCAGTCATGCTTCCTTCTGACTCTATCGGTTCAACGCATTGAGGTTTAGCCAAAGATCTTCAGCCGGCTGAAATAAATAAAATAAACAAATAAACAAATAAATTTATTATTTATACCCCACCCATCTGGCTCAGTTTCCCCAGCCACTCTGGGCGGCTCCCAATTGAGTGATAAACACAATACAGCATTAAATACTAAAATCTTCCCTAAACAGGGCTGCCTTCAGATGTCTTTTAAAAATAGGATAGCTGCTTATTACCTTGGCATCTGATGGGAGGGCATTCCACAGGGCGGGCACCTCACTTCTTGCAATGAGGGAACTGCCAGAAGGCCCTCGGCGCTGGACCTCAGTGTCCAGGAGGTATGATGGGGGTGGAGACGCTCCTTCAGGTATACAGGACCGAGGCTGTTTAGGGCTTTATAGGTCAGCACCAACACTTTGAATTGTGCTCGGAAACGTGCTGGGAGCTAATGCAGATCTCTCAGGACCGGTGTTAAATGGTCCCTGCAGCCACTCACAGTCACCAGCCTAGCTGCCACATTGTGGATTAATTGCAGTTTCTGGGTCACCTTCAAAGGTAGCCCCACGTAGAGCGCATTGCCCCATCCTTAGCTTTTAGTTAAAAACACTGACAAAATTTGTAAGAAGTGTTCCCATTTAAACTGCAAGAGTGAAGTTGGAAGTCCATCGAAGGGAAGGAAATACAGCTGGCTGGTCCAGGGAGTTGATCAATGCCTCTTTGCGAGATTGGGTGGTCTCTCCCTGTTTGGAGGCGGAGGTGGTAAAGCCAGTCCTTAAGAAAGCTTCCCTGGATTCGAAAAACCTAACTAACTAGGGGCCAGTTGCTAATCTCCCTTTCCTGAGCAAGGTTCTGGAGTGAGTGGTCGCAGACCAGATCCAGGTGCTTTTTGGGAGAAACTGATTTTCTGGATCATTTCAATCGGGGTTTAGGCACAGAAACTGCTTTGGTCGCCCTGTATGATGACCTCTGTTGAGAGAGAGAGAGAAGAGAAACATGTCCCTGTTAATTCTCCTCGACCTCTCAGCATCTTTTGATACCACCGACCATGGTTTCCTTCTGGAGCAACTCTCCAAACTAGGAGTGGGTGGCACTGCTCTGTGCTGCTTCCAGTCCAACTAGAATGGCCGTTCCCAGAGATTGTTGCTTGGGGAATGCTTTTCAGCCCCGTGGAACCTTCAATGTGGGGTTCCACAGGGCTCAATCCTATCCCCGTGTTGTTTAACATCTACATGAAACCACTGGGTGGGGGCACAAAAATGGAAGCAAGAAGAATTACCGACGAAAGAAGAATGGCGGATGAAATTAATGGACTGTGCAGAATTTCATAAATTAACAGGAAAGGTTCAAAACCTGTGTGACCAGAGATTCTTAGAAGACTGGAGTAAATATATGAACTATTTGAAAAGCAATTGTAATGAACAGATTACGCTAGTAGGACTGCAAGAAGTTCTGTAAGGAGGGCTATTTGAAATATTATAAGAAAGACTATGAAGAGAATTATTAGTTAATGATAATTAAGAGCACTAGAGAAATTAAGAAATGCAGAATAAGTGATAAAGAATGGGAAATCATCAGACGTGGTTGATGGAAATCTAAAATATTGTATAAGATAAGACATTTGTCAGTTTAGCCTTTGATCCTGTCTGTGATTCCGCTCATTCAAGAGCACACTAGACACATAATCTTCTGTTTGCCGGTCAGAAGGCATGGTTGATATTTGGGCAGCTACTCCATCAAAAGAATCATCTAGGCTATTTATCATTAACATTGAAAACACAGCCTCTGAAATATTCAGGTCTCGCTGAACAAGGTCCTGTCTGAGATGTTTTAATTGGGACAGATGGCTGGGCAAATCGCCACCTTTCTTTAATTGCAGCCTGCACAGCTTCTTGAAGGAAATCACGCTGGAACCGGCACCTTGTCTCAAATGCATATCTCTCAGCTTATGCCAAACAGCCCGTGCAGTCTCTTGACCCTCTAAGTTTACCAACAAGTGGTCTGAGACACTCAAAACAATTGTCCCCTGGGCTCTCATGTCTGCAACGTGCCACTCAGGCCATTCATCTGCATCCTCCTGGTCATCTTCTATGGTGTGGAATAGCTTTTCCCTCTGTAAAAGGGCTTTCATTTTGACCTGCCACGTTGGCTAGGTCTCGGGCGTGAGTAGAGGAAAAGATAGAGCCATTTGGCCGGAATGTGCACAGGCCATGTCTGCTGTTAATTAAAGCAAGACACTTCCCTACGTGCAACACAAATAAAGTCTTGGTGTCAGCTTCTGTAAGGGTATCAGGGGGTTGCTCAAGAGCAATCAGGCAAATGCCTCCCTTCCTGCCAGAGCGGTACCTATTTATCTACTTGCACTTTGACGTGCTTTCGAACTGCTAGGTTGGCAGGAGCAGGGACTGAGCAATGGGAGCTCACCCCATCGCGGGGATTCGAACCGCCGACCTTCTGATCGGCAAGCCCTAGGCTCTGTGGTTTAACCCACAGCACCACCCGCGTCCCTTAAAAAAGCCTTGTTATTGGTGCCAAAAAAAAACTTCACCATGCAGAGCTCCACTATTCCGTGGCTCACTCATTCACTGGCAGAATCTGAGAGTGGGCAGTCCTTAAACCTTCCCCTGCAGAATAGTTTCTTGACGCCCAGTCTGCGCTTCCCCTCTCTGCGCGGAAGCCTACCGCGCAAGGAGAGCGTGGGTAACGGAGGACCTCTCTCCTCCCCGCTTTGCTCAGGCAAGGTGTCCTGGCACCGCCTCGCCTGCCCCGAGCCCTGCAGCTCCTCTCCACCGGAGGAGGTGCTGCTTCCCACGATCTTTGGGGGCTCTCTGTAATCCACCCTGCTTTCCCCCTCTCGCCCCTGAGCCAATGGCAGTTCCCTGACAGCTTCGTTCTGGAGCTGACAGGGGCTGGGAATGAGGCCAGAGAAAGAGAGATAAGAACACTGGAATATGAGAGGGAGGAGGGACAGCCTAACGGCATAGCTTCAGAGAACAGAGGGCAGGCAGCAGATAGCAATGGTAATTGAGCATAGTGGTCAAGGCAGGGGGAGCCAGAGCAGGGATACACAAAATATCAATCTTAGCTCAGAAACAGATGGAGAGAGGCCAGGAATAGCCAGCCCTAAAACTCGAAGGGTTTTTCCCCCTGTTGGAAGAAGAGGAAGGGGCAGAGTTTAGACTCGGCAACTGCAAACTTGGAGTCAGAGTCTGAGTGAAGGAGCTCCGGAGTGATTTATGTGTTTGAGCAATAAAGCTGAGGTAATGCTTGCCGGTGTCTCGCTTCTGTTGGAGAGCCAAGCCATTACACTTAATAATAATAATAAATTTTATTTATATCCCGCCCTCCCCAGCCGAAGCCGGGCTCAGGGAGGCTAAGAACAATAAAACAGTACAAAAGTACACTTGGCCTCCTTGAGCAACTCTCTCTCCCACTCGCCGCGCAATTGACAGGCAAACAGGGACGCTATCTTCTTTTCTTGGCAGCCAGCAACGTACCTCCATAAAACAAGCAGCAGCAGCAGCAGCAGCGTGGAAAACAGCTCCAAAAACTCTGCTTCTGGGCACCGCAAATAAATCCAACTTGCAGCTTCTGTTCTGCCGTCCGGCATCAGAGTCAGAAGCCACTGGGCCCCATAACTGATGTCAGCTTCGCCTTTGAGCCGGTGCCAACGACTGGGCTCAACCTCTTCAGCCCCGACTGGGAAAGCACTTCAAGAGACCTTCTACTGCAGGGAAGCAGGTCTAACTGATATGGACTCACAACTTTGAGCTGTGAGCACCAAACTCAGTGCCAAAGTCCGCAGAGCACAGCAGAGTATGAACTACATGAACGACGGCTCTGAAGCATATCTTCTTTATTCTTTTACACCTACTGCAAACTAAAAATAAACTAGAAACTAAAGACTAACAGAGACTACTGGACTACATGAGTGTTACAGTTGCTTAAGCAGTCATCTTATCTCTACAGTGATACCTCAGGTTAAGTACTTAATTCGTTCCGGAGGTCCGTACTTAACCTGAAAGTGTTCTTAACCTGAAGCACCACTTTAGCTAATGGGGCCTCCTGCTGCCGCCACCGTGCCGCCAGAGCACGATTTCTGTTCTCATCCTGGAGCAAAGCACTATTTCTGGGTTAGCGGAGTCTGTAACCTGAAGCGTATGTAACCTGAGGTACCACTGTACACAGATAACGCTCAGACTTCCACAGAGTCAGGCTGGAGTGGAGGAGGAGGAGGAGGAGGAGGAGGAAGAAGAAGAAGAAGAAGAAGAAGAAGAAGAAGAAGAAGAAGAAGAGAAGTTTGGATTTGATATCCCGCTTTATCACTACCCGAAGAATTTTCTCTCTTTTTTTAAAAAATGATATTTATTAAAAGTTTAACAATTACAAAAAAAGAGGGGGGGAAAGACAATAAAAAGTTACAATACATCAAAAAATAAAAAGCAAAATAAAAAACAATACAGCACAACAATAAAAAAACTAAAAACATTTAAAAACAAAAACATTTAAAAACACATCCAGTATTTCCATATCTTTGTCTTTCATTTACTTGTTTCATCAACCTCCTCACACCTCCCTTTTTTGTATTCTAATTCAATTTAGCTATTTCAGCAAATCCTTTCCGTCTTTCTCAATTTTTGTTCTATAATTTACCTTAACCCAATCTGACCTTAAATTTTACACTTTGGCCCATTAACAATCCATTTTTACTTAATTCTTTATAACATTTCTGCTAAAACCATGTAACTTCATTCCAGCATCCTTCTAACATTCATTAATTTTGCTCTCTTTTTGTAAATATACTTTAATTTTTTTCCAATCTTCTTCCACCGACTCTTCTCCCTGGTCTCGGATTCTGCCAGTCATTTCCGCCAGTTCCATGTAGTCCATCAGCTTCATCTGCCATTCTTCCCTGGTGGGTAGGTCTTGTGTCTTCCAGTGCTTTGCAATAAGTATTCTTGCTGCTGTTGTAGCATACATAAAAAAAGTTCTATCCTTCTTTGGCACCAATTGGCTGACCATGCCCAGGAGAAAGGCCTCTGGTTTCTTCAGAAAGGTATATTTAAATACCTTTTTCATTTCATTATAGATCATCTCCCAGAATGCCTTAATCTTTGGGCATGTCCACCAAAGGTGAAAGAACGTACCTTCAGTTTCATTACATTTCCAACATTTATTATCGGGCAAATGGTAAATTTTTGCAAGCTTGACTGGTGTTATGTACCACATGTAAATCATTTTCATTAAATTCTCTTTTAAGGCATTACATGCCGTAAACTTCATACCAGTGGTCCATAACTGTTCCCAGTCAGCCATCATAATATTATGTCCAACATCTTGTGCCCATTTGATCATAGCAGATTTCACCGTTTCATCTTGAGTATTCCATTTCAACAGCAAGTTATACATTCTTGACAAATTCTTAACTTTAGAATCTAACAATTCTGTTTCCAATTTTGATTTTTCCACCTGAAAGCCTAATTTTTTGTCCAAGTTATATGCCTCCATTATTTGATAGTAATGGAGCCAATCTCGCACTCTATTTTTTAATTTTTCAAAACTGCAGTTTTAGTCTATCTCCCTCTTGCTCCAGAATTTCCCAATTGCTCCAGAATTTGCTCCCTCTTGCTCCAGAATTTCCCACTACTTCGGCCATTTGGCCTCCATATTGAGTTTTTTCTGAGCCTTTGCTTCCATTGGTGACAGCCATCTCGGGGTTTTATTTTCTAACAGATCTTTGTATCTTATCCAGACATTAAACAGTGCTTTCCTGACAATATTGTTTTTAAACGCTTTATGTGCTTTAACCTTGTCATACCACAAATATGCATGCCAACCAAATACATTATTAAAACCTTCCAAATCCAACACGTCGGTATTTTCAAGAAGCATCCATTCTTTCAGCCAACAAAAAGCGGCTGATTCATAATAAAGTTTAAGATCTGGCAGGGCAAATCCACCTCTTTCTTTAGCATCAGTTAATATCTTAAATTTCATATGAGGCTTCTTGCCCTGCCAGACAAATCTAGAGATATCTCTCTGCCACTTCTTGAAACAGTCCATTTTGTCCAAAATTTGCAGTGTTTGGAACAAAAACAGCATTCTTGGCAATACATTCATTTTTATCTCCGCGATTCGGCCTAACAACGATAACTTCAAATTTGACCATATTTCTAAATCCTTTTTCACTTCAGTCCAACATTTTTCATAGTTATCCTTAAATAAATTCACATTCTTAGCAGTCATGTTAACCCCTAAATATTTCACTTTCTTAACCAGTGTTAATCCTGTCTCCTTCTGAAACTTATCTCTCTCAATCTCAGTTAGATTCTTCTTTTCGTCTTATTCAACTTAAAACCTGCTACCTGACCAAATTCTTGAATCAGTTCTAATACTCTTTTGGTGACTACCCGAAGAATTCTCAAAGCGGCTAACATTCTCCTTCCCCTTCCTCCCCCACAACAAACACTCTGTGAGGTGAGTGAGGCTGAGAGACTTCAGAGAAGTGTGACTGGCCCAAGGTCACCCAGCAGCTGCATGTGGAGGAGTGGGGACTCGAACCCATTTCACCAGATTACGAGTCTACTGTCCTTAACCACTACACCACACTGGCTCTCGGAAGAAGCAATGAGCAGATTCTGCCCCCTCCTTTCTGAAAACATTGTCAGAAGATTCTTGCAATGGGCAGGGTGAAATATCCACAAAGTTAATGTTAAATGATTTTTGGAAATGATATGTAAAAACCCCCAATAAAAATGTATATATATATAAAGAAACCACTGGGCGGGGTTATCCGGAGGTTCGTAATATGTATGCTGATGACACTCAGCTCTATTTCTCCGTTGCATATGCTGCTGAGGCACTGGAAGTGCTGAACCAGTTTCTTGCTTCGGTAATGGACAGGATGAGAGCCAACAAACAAATTCAGTCCAGATAATACTTGTGTACATTCCTGGGGCGTCAATTGGGAACAGATGGAGAGCTTGGTGAGTCTTCCCTTTATTTACCATCTTCTTCGAAAGTACAACTCGTAACCTCTCATGGCGTGGCGTCACTAGCAGATTAAGGGAGCTTAATGTTCTGCCAGATCCCTCTGGAACCCACCTCTGATCATGGTGCTTAAATATGATTCTGTGGCAACTGATCGCCATTCAAGAGGGAGTTTGGATTCTGTCCCCATTTCCTCTACTTCCTTGACTCACCTGAAAGTTCTCTTGACGGTTCAACATGTCAGGCAGCCGGACTAAACTGGAGTGCTCCATTTGTAACATAATCGATGTTTTCAATATGTATGCAGAAAAACCAAAGAGAATGGGCACAAGTGAGTGTGCAATGCTTCAGCCTAAGGAACGCCGTGTGCTGAATGAGAGAGGACTGCGTCAAATGGTAAAGGACCAGCTTCCAGACATGCCAATGGTGAGGAGCAGGAGAGGGTGGTTTGTTGCTCAGTTGGGTTGTTCCTTGCAATGGGGGAAGCACTTCAGTTCTCTTCATCTTTTCAAAATTCTCACTTCTCAGATTACCCTTTGCTTTTCCCTTTTCGGGATTAAGAAATTTCTTGTTTTGAAGCTATCTCCCCTTCAGTTGTAAAGCAATTACTTACCATTCCCCCATCCTGGCTGGTACTGGTCACCTGTTAAAGTACTTTTTCATTTTTTATTTATTTAGCAGAATGATCCGCACAAGGGCAGCCAAACCTCCTCCCTCTCTCCTCCCTCTGCTCCCTCTCCACAACCTTCCAGAGTGGATTTTCTGTGACTGCGCTGAGGAGGAGAAGGAGGGGATGTTCTGTTATGCTTGCAGAAGTTGAGGAGCAGAAGTTGAGGAGGAGCAGAAGGTTGGATGCAGTTCCAACCTTCTGCTCCTCGTACACTCCTGGGGCATCAATTGGGAACAGCTGGTGACCTGGGCGAGTCCTCCCTTTATCTACCATCTTTGTAGAAATTACAATTTAGCACTTCTCATGGCGTGGCATCACTGGAAGTTTAAGGAAACTTGATGTTCTGCCAAATCCCTCTGAGCATGGTGCTTAAATATGATTCTGAGGCAACTGATCACCATTCAAGAGGGTGACTGGAGTCTATCTTCATTTCCTCCACTTCCTTGACTCACCTGAAAGTTCTCTTGACGGTTCAACATATCAGGTAGCCAGACTGAACTGGGGTGCTCCATTGATACCATACTCGATGTTTTCAATAGTTATGCAGAAGAACCACAGAGAATGGGCATGAGTGAGAGTGCAATGCTTCAGCTTAAGGAACGCCATGTGCTGAGTGAAAGCGGACTGCGTCAACTGGTAAAGGACCAGCTTCTAGACATGCCAACAGTGAGGAGGGTGAGAAGGTTGTTCGTTCCTCAATTGGCTTATTGCTTCCCTTGCTTACAGTTACAATTCTCTTGGTTAGAATTCTCCAGGTTGCATCCCCAGCATCCCCAGTTAGGGCTTGGAAAAGACTACAACCTAGAACCCTGGAGAGCTCCTGCAAGTCAGTGTGGGCAGCACTGAGCCTGTTGGACGCACAGTCTGACTCGATATAAATAAGCCAGTTCCTAATTATATCAGCCCCTTCTTCCCAGGGCTGGATTTAGGATTGATGAGGCCCTAAGCTACTGAATGTAACGGGGCCCTTTATATCTCCAGCTGTCCTTTGTCAACAACAACACTTTTACTGTTTAATCTACAAAGACCCAGGAAGGATGGCTAAATGTATCATACTCTTGTGTGTGCTTGAATTCATCAGACGACTGCTTGCTTTTTCCACTGGTTTCAGCCACTGTAACCATCTTTCCTTCTTTATTCCCTCCCAACATCACAACAAAAAGGCCTCTTCTGGCATTGATGAGGCTTTGGAAAGAAACGGTGGCGTGGTCGATTTCTGGGAGTTCACGGATATATTAAGTAGATGGCTTACGATGTCCTATGAGAACTCCACACCATGAAGAACCAACCTGGAGGTGAAGAATCCATCAACTCAACTCCATCTCTAAAGCTCATGTCCTCCTGAGACAATAAAGATTTGATTCAAAGATCCATCACCTTTTGTGGGGTGTTTTTCAGAAGCACAGTAACAGAATCTTAGCTGGAGCAAAAAGTGCAGGTCAGGAACATTCCCTCGGGGATAAGAGGATTCCAGGAGGAAAAATGAGAAGTGTCAAAAAGACGTTAGTAAGAAAATAGAAATCTTGTTTAAAGACCAACATAACATACTGTTTCTTTTTGTTAGAAGGAAGAAACTGGTTCTGGGTGGTGGGTGGGGAGCTGGAATTTTGGATGAAGAGGAACAGAAGGTCGTTTGAATGGAAGAGAGGGAAATTGTCGAGCAGCTGGATAAATTATTAGGATCAGTCTTCACCCTTCACTGCAGAAGATATAGTGCAGGTACCTGGGCCTAACAATTTTTTTAAAAAAATATTTTTTATTAAATTTTCCATTTTAACAAACCCATCAAATCACATTAAATACTCCAAATTATACAAATACATATCATATAGTCCGAATATTTTGCCAAATTATAAATTTTTATTGGGACTTGCAATGCTTCAAGTTTGGGGGTGCTCTGATCATCTTATATCTCTACTGCCTTGAGTTTCCAATAGTTCCTTTAAATCTTCCTGTTGTTAACCTTCCTTCTTTAATGGCCTCTGAGTTGTTTCCACAGGTGAGTTGAAGTAAGCAATGATGTGCTTCTGTGTGAATTTTGTATGCTTGACTCTCCTATTGTTGCAGTATATCCTCACATGTTGGTGTTTATGCCAAATCAATCCAAAAGTCATTTCGCTGCTGGCAGACGCCATCTTTTCTCAGTTCCGATGAAATCAAATCTAGGCATTTGCTCATTCATTTTCCCAGACTGGTTGCATAAAAAATTAGCCTTTCCAGGGGAGATTTGCCAAATTGGACTTGAAGTGCAGATATAATAACAAATTAAGAGCTCACCTCCCCCATGGCTATTTATCTCTGCAGCTCGGTCTTTCCAAAGTTTTTTGAAGTCTCTCCAGTGGCTAATGAGACTTCTTTCTAATATCAATATTTGGAAGGTCTTTTATCTTCTTCCAAGCATTTCAAAAAACAAAAGCTTTCGTTATATAGTATTGTTATTTCCACACAGTTTATATTTTCCCATCTCACTTGCTGTAAATAATGTCAACGGTTCTTCTGGGGAGGGGGGTTGTCAGGTATTGTAATAAATCATAGTAAATAAAAATAAAAATCTTTACCCCCCCCTTTTCCATTTGGTTCCAACATACCGACTTAGATGTTATTCTTTCTTCCTCTCCGTCACTCTTGGCACCTCAGTGGCTGGCTTAATTGGCAGATTAATTTTCCCCTCCTCACTTGAAGCATGTCCAAAACTTAAATCCAATTTTTCATCTTAAGAAATGGGACTTGGTGCGCTCGCGGGGACAGCGTCCAGGAGATTCGAACTCCCTCGGGGCCTTTCCACCCAGTGCCCCCACCTCCTCCTTCTTTATGAACTTGGGGGTGGTTTATTGAGCATCCGCGGATGAGACTGCATCTTCCCTTACACCAGGAAGAATTTGGGAGGCTGATTACTCCCATCTCAGCCTGGGCCTGACAAATTAATTGACAAAGATCATCATATTCCCCAGGTCCAGAAGGGCTCTATGCATGAGCTCTTGAGGAACTGAAATGTTCGTAAGACCTGCCTCTAAAGATTGGAACATGGTCCACATGATACTGTTTCTTAAAAATGGCCCTCAGTGGGGATCCAGGCGATTCCAGACTGGTTAACTCAAAGTTTTTCAAATTAATACAGTGTCCACCCCCCCATTAAATACCTGTGCCAGACAAATTAATTGACATATTGAAGATCATCATATCCCCAGGTTCAGAAAGAATCTTTCCGGAGCTCTTAAAGAATTTAAATGGGATGTTCAGAGTAAAATCTTCACAGGACCTGTCTCTAAAGACTGGAACATGGTCCATGGGACACAGTTTCTTTAGACAGTTTTCAAGTTAGCAAGAGCATTAAGATTATACGGTGGTACCTTGGTTCTCAAATTTAATCCGATCCGGAAATGCGTTCCAAGACCAAAGCATACCAAAACCAAGGAACACTTTCCTATAAAAGGTAATGCAAAATGGATTGATCTATTCCAAACTTTTAAGAACATCCCCCAAAATAGCAATTTGACCTGAATTTTACTAACGAGACGATTGATCCATCTAATGCCATTGAAGAGGAAGGCTGGAGTCTAACTCCATTTCCTCCACTTCCTTAACATTGATTGTTTGATGATGATGATGATGATGATGATGATGATGATGCTATATTAAATATATTACATGTACTCCTCCCATCTGCATGGGTTGCCCAGCTTGATTTTCTGCCAAATCCATCTGAGCATGGAGCTTAAATATGATCCAGTGGCAACAAATCGCCATTCAAGAGGGAGTTTGGATTCTGTCCCCATTTCCTCCACTTCCTTGACTCACCTGAAAGTTCCCTTGACGGTTCAACATGTCAGGCAGCCGGACTAAACTGGAGTGCTCCATTTGTAACATAATCGATGTTTTCAATATGTATGCAGAAAAACCAAAGAGAATGGGCACAAGTGAGTGTGCAATGCTTCAGCCTAAGGAACGCCGTGTGCTGAATGAGAGAGGACTGCGTCAAATGGTAAAGGACCAGCTTCCAGACATGCCAATGGTGAGGAGCAGGAGAGGGTGGTTTGTTGCTCAGTTGGGTTATTCCTTGCAATGGGGGAAGCACTTCAGTTCTCTTCATCTTTTCAAAATTCTCACTTCTCAGATTGCCCTTTGCTTTTCCCTTTTCGGGATTAAGAAATTTATTGTTTTGAAGCTATCTCCCCTTCAGTTGTAAAGCAATTACTTACCATTCCTCCATCCTGGCTGGTGCTGGTCACCTGTTAAAGTACTTTCTCATTTTTTATTTATTTAGCAGAATGATCCGCACAAGGGCAGCCAAACCTCCTCCCTCTCTCCTCCCTCTGCTCCCTCTCCACAACCTTCCAGAGTGGATTTTCTGTGACTGCGCTGAGGAGGAGAAGGAGGGGATGTTCTGTTACGCTTGCAGAAGTTGTTCCAGAGACAGAAAAGGAAAGGAAAGCCCCACTTGGGTGCAACACTTTTACTGTTTAATCTACAAAGACCTCTAAACAGTTTACCCGAGATGAGACCAAACTTTCTTTTTAAAAAGTGAAAACCAATGTTAGAATAAATCTGGCATAAGATTTAGCAAAGTGTTATGAAATCTAGTAGTGATGGAACAAAAAATGCATTAGAATGTTCTCTGGGGAAAATTCCATGTTCCAAGTTACTGTTTTCTTGGTTCCAATGGTTGCAATGCATTTTGGTCCCGGAGTGCAGGAATTTGCCTGTCAGCTGCTGGGGTCACTGTGAGTTGGAGAGTCCAGGGATATTCGGGGGGGGGGGGGGCAGTTTCCCCACCCCTCCTGTAAGTTATCCTTGGTTATCAGCCTGCTAACTATTGAAGGATTGGGCTGAAACTACCACTGCTTCCAACCCTGGATTTTTCTGAGCCAGCTTTCCCCGTTGTGTTTCCCCCCAGGAGTGTCTGGACCACAACCTCTGTCATCTCTGACTGTTGGCTGTGCTAACTGGGGCCAATGGGAGTTGGGAGCCCCATGACATTAGGAGAGACACAGCTCTCCTACAACATCCCAGGAAGGATGGCTAAATGTATCATACTCTTGTGTGTGCTTGAATTCATCAGAAGACGGCTTGCTTTTTCCATGGGTTTCAGCCACTGTAACCATCTTTCCTTCTTTATTCCCTCCCAACATCACAACAAAAAGGCCTCTTCCCTCATTGATGAGGCTTTGGAAAGAAACGGTGGCCAGGTCGATTTCTGGGAGTTCACGGATTTAGTAAGAAGAGTTCTTATCAAGTCCTCTGAGAACTCCACACCATGAAGAACCAACCTGGAGGTGAAGAATCCATCAACTCAACTCCATCTCTAAAGCTCATGTCCTCCTGAGACAATAAAGATTTGATTCAAAGATTCATCACCTTTTGTGGGTTGTTTTTCAGAAGCACAGTAACAGAATATTAGCTGGAGCAAAAAGTGCAGGTCAGGAACATTCCACTCAGGGTAAGAGGATGTCAGTAGGATAAATGAGAAGTATCAAGACACCTATTAGAAGTGTCAAAAAGACTTCAATAAGAAAATAGAAATCTTGTTTAAAGACCAACATAACATACTGTTTCTTTTTGTTAGAAGGAGGAAACTGGTTCTGGGTGGTGGGTGGGGAGCTGGAATTCTGGATGAAGAGGAATAGAAGGTCGTTTGAAAGGAAGAGAGGGAAATTGTAGAGCAGCTGGATAAATTATTAGCATCAGTCTTCACCCTTCACTGCAGAAGATGTAGTGCAGGTCCCTGGGCCTCACAAATTAATTGACAAAGATAATCATATCCCCAGGTCCAGAAGGGCTCTTTGCATGAGCTCTTGAGGAACTGAAATGTTCATAAGACGTGCCTCTAAAGATTGGAACATGGTCCACATGACACTGTTTCTTAAAAATGGCCCTCAGTGGGGATCCAGGCGATTCCAGGCTGGTTAACTCAATGTTTTCCATGGGAAAACTGATGCAAATTATTCTTTGTTTTTAAAATATTCTTTAAACTTTTAAAGCAAATTAATACAGTGTCTAGCCCCCCCAGTAAATACCTGTGCCATACAGGTTAGTTGACAAATTGAAGATCATCATATCCCCGGATTCAGAAAGAATCTTAAAGAGGTCTTAAAGAATCTAAATGGGATGTTCAGAGTAAAATCTTGAGAAGTGGCAAAAAGACTTTAGTAAGATAATAGAAATCTTGTTTAAAGACCAACATAACATACTGTTTCTTTTTGTTAGAAGGAAGAAACTGGTTCTGGGTGGTGGGTGGGGAGCTGGAATTTTGGATGAAGAGGAATAGAAGGTCATTTGAAAGGAAGAGAGGGAAATTGTAGAGCAGCTGGATAAATTATTAGGATCAGTCTTCACCCTTCACTGCAGAAGATATAGTGCAGGTCCCTGGGCCTGACAATTTTTATTTTTTAATAATTTTTATTAAATTTTCTTGTTTAACAATCCAATCCAATCACATTAAATATTCCAAATTATACAAATACATATCATATAGTACGAATATTTTGCCAAATCATAAATTTTCATTGGGACTTCCCATGCTTCAAGTTTGGGGGAGCTTTGATCATCTTATATCTCTACTGCCTTGAATTTCCAATAGTTCATTTAAATCTTCCTGTTATTAACCTTCCTTCCTTCATGGCCTCTGAGTTGTTTCCACAGGCGAGTTGAAGTAAGCAATGATGTGCTTCTGTGTGAATTTTGTATGCTTGACTCTCCTATTGTTGCAGTATATCCTCACATGCTGGTGTTTATGCCAAATCAATCCAAAAGTCATTTCGCTGCTGGCAGACGCCATCTTCTCTCAGTTCCGATAAAATCAAATCTAGGCATTTGCTCCTTAATTTTCCCAGACCGGTTGCATCAAACATTAGCCTTTCCAGGGGAGATTTGCAAAATCGGACTTGAAGTGCAGATATAATAACAAATTAAGAGCTCACCTCCCCCATGGCTATTTATCTCTGCAGCTCGGTCTTTCCAAAGTTTTTTGAAGTCTCTCCAGCGGCTAACGAGACCCTGCTTCTTTCTAATATCAATATTTGGAGGGTCTTTTATCTTCTTCCAAGCATTTCAAAAAACAAAAACTTTCATTATATAGTATTGTTATTTCCACACAGTTTATATTTTCCCATCTCACTTGCTGTAAATAATGTCAACGGTTCTTCTGGGGAGGGGGTTGTCAGGTATTGCAATAAATCATAGTAAAAAAAAAAAATCTTTACCCCCCATTTTCCATTTGGTTCCAACATACTGACTTAGATGTTATGCTTTCTTCCTCTCCGTTACTCTTGGCACCTTAGTGGCTGGCTTAATTGGCAGATTAATTTTCCCCTCCTCACTTGAAGCATGTCCAAAACTTAAATCCAATTTTTCATCTTAAGAAATGGAACTTGGTGCGCTCGCGGGGACAGCGTCCAGGAGATTCGAACTCCCTCGGGGGCTTTCAATCCAGTGCCCCCACCTCCTCCTTCTTTACGAACTTGGGGGTGGTTTATTGCGCACCCATGGATGAGACTGCATCTTCCCTTACACCGGGAAGAATTTGGGAGGCTGATTACTCCCATCTCAGCCTGGGCCTGACAAATTAATTGACAAAGATCATCCTATCCCCAGGTCCAGAAGGGCTCTATGCATGAGCTCTTGAGGAACTGAAATGTTCGTAAGACCTGCCTCTAAAGATTGGAACATGGTCCACATGACACTGTTTCTTAAAAATGGCCCTCAGTGGGGAACCAGGCGATTCCAGGCTGGTTAACTCAAAGTTTTTCAAATTAATACAGTGTCCACCCCCCCATTAAATACCTGTGCCAGACAAATTAATTGACATATTGAAGATCATCATATCCCCAGGTTCAGAAAGAATCTTTCCGGAGCTCTTAAAGAATCTAAATGGGATGTTCAGAGTAAAATCTTCACAGGACCTGTCTCTAAAGACTGGAACATGGTCCATGGGACACTGTTTCTTTAGACGGGTTTTCAAGTTAGCAAGAGCATTCAGATTATACGGTGGTACCTTGGTTCTGAAATTTAATCCGATCCGGAAATGCGTTCCAAGACCAAAGTGTACCAAAACCAAGGCGCACTTTCCCATAAAAGGTAATGCAAAATGGATTGATCTGTTCCAAACTTTTAAGAACATCCTCCAAAATAGCAATTTGACAAGAATTTTACTAACAAGACCATTGATCCATCTAATGAAAGCAATCAATAATTTCCAGAGCCCCTTAGAAATAGATATACTGATTGTTTAATAATGATGATGAGTTTATATTAAATATATTACTTGTCCCCCACCCATCTGCATGGGTTGCCCAGCCACTCTGGGCAGTTTCCAACAGAGTAGAAAAGAAGACAACGAAACACCAGACATTAAAAACCTCCTGATACATGGCTGCCTTAGACGTCTACGGAAGGTCATGTGATTGTTTATCTCTTTGATAGATGATAGGAGAATGTTCCACAGGGTGGGCACCACCACCGAGAACGCCCTCTCTGTAACTTCACTTCTCACATTGAGGGAACCACTAGAAGGCCCTCAGACCTGGACCTCAGTGTCTTGTCTGAAATCAGGGGTGGAGACCTTCTTCAGGTATACAGGATGCAGTTCCAACCTTCTGCTCCTCGTACACTCCTGGGGCATCAATTGGGAACAGCTGGTGACCTGGGTGAGTCCTCCCTTTATCTACCATCTTTGTAGAAATTACAATTTAGCACTTCTCATGGCGTGGCATCACTGGAAGTTTAAGGAAACTTGATGTTCTGCCAAATCCCTCTGAGCATGGTGCTTAAATATGATTCTGAGGCAACTGATCACCATTCAAGAGGGTGACTGGAGTCTATCTTCATTTCCTCCACTTCCTTGACTCACCTGAAAGTTCTCTTGACGGTTCAACATATCAGGTAGCCAGACTGAACTGGGGTGCTCCATTGATACCATACTCGATGTTTTCAATAGTTATGCAGAAGAACCACAGAGAATGGGCATGAGTGAGAGTGCAATGCTTCAGCCTAAGGAACGCCATGTGCTGAGTGAAAGCGGACTGCGTCAACTGGTAAAGGACCAGCTTCTAGACATGCCAACAGTGAGGAGGGTGAGAAGGTTGTTCGTTCCTCAATTGGCTTATTGCTTCCCTTGCTTACAGTTACAATTCTCTTGGTTAGAATTCTCCAGGTTGCATCCCCAGCATCCCCAGTTAGGGCTTGGAAAAGACTACAACCTAGAACCCTGGAGAGCTCCTGCAAGTCAGTGTGGGCAGCACTGAGCCTGTTGGACGCACAGTCTGACTCGATATAAATAAGCCAGTTCCTAATTATATCAGCCCCTTCTTCCCAGGGCTGGATTTAGGATTGATGAGGCCCTAAGCTACTGAATGTAACGGGGCCCTTTATATCTCCAGCTGTCCTTTGTCAACAACAACACTTTTACTGTTTAATCTACAAAGACCTCTAAACAGTTTACCCAAGATGAGACCAAACTTTCTTTTTAAAAATGAAAACCATTGTTAGAATCAGTTACAGATAGGTAGCCGTGTTGGTCTGCCATAGTCAAAACAAAAATATTCTTTCCAGTAGCACCTTAAAGACCAACTAAGTTAGTTCTTGGTATGAGCTTTCGTGTGCATGTTGGCTATGCTAACTTGGGCCAATGGGAGTTGGGAGCCCCATGACATTAGGACAGGCTTCCTCAACCTTGGGCCTCCAGACGTGTGTATCTGAAGAAGTGTGCATGCACACGAAAGCTCATACCAAGAACTAACTTAGTTGGTCTTTAAGGTGCTACTGGAAGGAATTTTTTTGATTGTGAGAATCAATTAGGCATAAAATTTAACAAAGTGTTATGAAATCTAGCAGTGGTGAAACAAAAAATGCATTAGAATGTTCTCTGGGAAAAATTCCATGTTCCAAGTTACTATTTTCTTGGTTCCAATGGTTGCAATGCATTTTGGTCCCTGAGTGCAGGAATTTCCCTGTCAACTGCTGGGGTCACTGTGAGTTGGAGAGTCCAGGAATATTCGGGGAGGGGGGCAGATTTCCCATCCCTCCTGTAAGTTATTCTTGGTTATCAGCCTGCTAACTATTGAAGGATTGGGCTGAAACTACCACTGCTTCCAACCCTGGATTTTTCTGAGCCAGCTTTCCCCGTTGTGTTTCCCCCCAGGAGTGTCTGGACCACAACCTCTGTCATCTCTGACTCTTGGCTGTGCTAACTGGGGCCAATGGGAGTTGGGAGCCCCATGACATTAGGACAGGCTTCCTCAACCTTGGGCCTCCAGACATTTTTGGCCTACAACTCCCATGATCCCTAGCTAGCAGGACCAGTGGGCAGGAATGATGGGAACTGTAGTCTCAAAACATCTGGAGGCCCAAAGTTGAGGAAGCCTGCATTAGGAGAGACACAGCTCTTCTAGAACATCCCAGGAAGGATGACTAAATGTATCATACTCTTGTGTGTGTTTGAATTCATCAGAAGACTGCTTGCTTTTTCCATGGGTTTCAGCCACTGTAACCATCTTTCCTTCTTTATTCTCTCCCAACTGCACAACTAAAAGGCCTCTTCTGTCGTTGATGAGGCTTTGGAAGGAAACGATGGCGAGGTCGACTTCTGGGAGTTCACAGATATAGTAAGAAGAGTTCTTATCAAGTCCTATGAGAACTCCACAGCATTAAGAACCAACCTGGAGGTGAGGAATCCATCAACTCAACTCCATCTCTAAAGCTCATGTCCTCCTGAGACAAGAAAGATTTGATTCAAAGATCCTTCACCTTGTGTGGTCCATGGGACACAGTTTCTTTAGACAGTTTTCAAGTTAGCAAGAGCATTAAGATTATACGGTGGTACCTTGGTTCTCAAATTTAATCCGATCCGGAAATGCGTTCCAAGTCTAAAGCATACCAAAACGAAGGCGCACTTTCCCATAAAAGGTAATGCAAAATGGATTGATCTATTCCAAACTTTTAAGAACACCCCCCAAAATAGCAATTTGACCTGAATTTTACTAACGAGACCATTGATCCATCTAATGCCACTGAAGAGGAAGGCTGGAGTCTAACTCCATTTCCTCCACTTCCTTAACATTGATTGTTTGATGATGATGATGATGATGATGCTATATTAAATATATTACTTGTACTCCTCCCATCTGCATGGGTTGCCCAGCTTGATTTTCTGCCAAATCTCTCTGAGCCTGGAGCTTAAATATGATTCTGTGGCAACTAATTGCCATTCAAGAAAAATGCTGGAGTCTAACTCCATTTCCTCCACTTCCCTCACATAGATTGTTTGATGATGATGATGATGATGATGATGATGCTATATTAAATATATTACATGTACTCCTCCCATCTGCATGGGTTGCCCAGCTTGATTTTCTGCCAAATCCCTCTGAGCATGGAGCTTAAATATGATCCAGTGGCAACAAATCGCCATTCAAGAGGGAGTCTGGAGTCTGTCCCCATTTCCTCCACTTCCTTGACTCACCTGAAAGTTCTCTTGACGGTTCAACATGTCAGGCAGCCGGACTAAACTGGAGTGCTCCATTTGTAACATAATCGATGTTTTCAATATGTATGCAGAAAAACCAAAGAGAATGGGCACAAGTGAGTGTGCAATGCTTCAGCCTAAGGAACGCCGTGTGCTGAATGAGAGAGGACTGCGTCAAATGGTAAAGGACCAGCTTCCAGACATGCCAATGGTGAGGAGCAGGAGAGGGGGGTTTGTTGCTCAGTTGGGTTGTTCCTTGCAATGGGGGAAGCACTTCAGTTCTCTTCATCTTTTCAAAATTCTCACTTCTCAGATTACCCTTTGCTTTTCCCTTTTCGGGATTAAGAAATTTCTTGTTTTGAAGCTATCTCCCCTTCAGTTGTAAAGCAATTACTTACCATTCCTCCATCCTGGCTGGTGCTGGTCACCTGTTAAAGTACTTTCTCATTTTTTATTTATTTAGCAGAATGATCCACACAAGGGCAGCCAAGCCTCCTCCCGCTCTCCTCCCTCTGCTCCCTCTCCACAACCTTCCAGAGTGGATTTTCTGTGACTGCGTTGAGGAGGAGAAGGAGGGGATGTTCTGTTATGCTTGCAGAAGTTGTTCCACAGACAGAAAAGGAAAGGAAAGCCCCACTTGGGTGCAACACTTTTTCTGTTTAATCTACAAAGACCTCTAAACAGTTTACCCGAGATGAGACCAAACCTTCTTTTTAAAAAGTGAAAACCAATGTTAGAATAAATCTGGCATAAGATTTAGCAAAGTGTTATGAAATCTAGTATTGGTGGAACAAAAAATGCATTAGAATGTTCTCTGGGGAAAATTCCATGTTCCAAGTTACTGTTTTCTTGGTTCCAATGGTTGCAATGCATTTTGGTCCCGGAGTGCAGAAATTGCCCTGTCAACTGCTGGGGTCACTGTGAGTTGGAGAGTCCAGGGATATTCGGGGGGGGGCAGTTTCCCCATCCCTCCTGTAAGTTATCCTTGGTTATCAGCCTGCTAACTATTGAAGGATTGGGCTGAAAGTACCACTGCTTCCAACCCTGGATTTTTCGGAGCCAGCTTTCCCCGTTGTGTTTTCCCCCAGGAGTGTCTGGACCACAACCTCTGTCATCTCTGACTGTTGGCTGTGCTAACTGGGGCCAATGGGAGTTGGGAGCCCCATGACATTAGGAGAGACACAGCTCTCCTAGAACATCCCAGGAAGGATGACTAAATCTATCATACTCTTGTGTGAGCTTGAATTCATCAGAAGACCGCTTTCTTTTTCCACTGGTTTCAGCCACTGTAACCATCTTTCCTTCTTTATTCTCTCCCAACTGCACAACAAAAAGGCCTCTTCTGTCGTTGATGAAGCTTTGGAAGGAAACAATGGCGAGGTCAACTTCTGGGAGTTCACGGATATATTAAGTAGATGGCTTACGATGTCCTATGAGAATTCCACACCATGAAGAACCAACCTGGAGGTGAAGAATCCATCAACTCAACTCCATCTCTAAAGCTCATGTCCTCCTGAGACAATAAAGATTTGATTCAAAGATCCGTCACCTTCTGTGTGGTGTTTTTCGGAGGCACAGTTACAGAATCTTAGCTGGAGCAAAAACTGCAGGTCAGGAACATTCCACTCAGGGATAAGAGGATGTCAGTAGGATAAACGAGAAGTGTCAAGACACGTATTAGAAGTGGCAAATAGATTTTTGTAAGAAAATAGAAATCATGTTTAAAGACCAACATAACATACTGTTTCTTTTTGTTAGAAGGAAGAAACTGGTTCTGGGTGGTGGGTGGGGAGCTGGAATTTTGGATGAAGAGGAATAGAAGGTCATTTGAAAGGAAGAGAGGGAAATTGTAGAGCAGCTGGATAAATTATTAGGATCAGTCTTCACCCTTCACTGCAGAAGATATAGTGCAGGTCCCTGGACCTGACAAATTAATTGACAAAGATCATCATATCCCCAGGTCCAGAAGGGCTCTTTGCATGAGCTCTTGAGGAACTGAAATGTTCATAAGACCTGCCTCTAAAGATTGGAACATGGTCCACATGACACTGTTTCTTAAAAGTGGCCGCCAGTGGGGATCCAGGTGATTCAAGGCTGGTTAACTCAATGTTTTTCATGGGAAAACTGATGCAAATTATTCTTTGTTTTTAAAATATTCTTTAAATTTTTAAAGCAAATGAATACAGTGTCTAGCCCCCCCCCCCAGTAAATACCTGTGCCATACAAGTTAGTTGACAAATTGAAGATCATCATATCCCCGGATTCAGAAAGAATCTTAAAGAGGTCTTAAAGAATCTAAATGGGATGTTCAGAGTAAAATCTTCACAGTACCTGTCTCTAAAGAACATGGTCCATGGGACACTGTTTCTTTAGACGGGTTTTCAAGTTAGCAAGAGCATTAAGATTATACGGTGGTACCTTGGTTCTCAAATTTAATCCGATCCGTAAATGTGTTCCAAGTCTAAAGCATACCAAACCCAAGGCGCACTTTCCCATGGTGGGAGGGAGGACACTATTTAATGCTTTGCCTCAGGGGCCAAAAAGTCTTGAACTGGCCCTGTGCACAGGGTTGCAAAGCTAGCATCCATGCACACTTCTTTGGGAGAATATCTCACCAAAACCAATGGAACGTGCTCTAAAGCAAGCAGGCTCAATCTCTTTTGCTTTCTTGTAAATGGAACCTGTTCCCTGCTGAACTTTGCTTTGTGTGGCAAGGAAACAAACAGGTTACTCCTTCCTTTCGGCAATGAAACAATTTTGTTGCTGTTATGACCCTCTCCCTTCTGGGCGCCCGGATCGTAAAATCGCTCTTCTTGGAACTTACTTCAAAGAAAGCCTGGTACAGAATAAGAGAACAAGAAGGATGCACGTTTCATGAAGACTGGAAAATGTTTACTGAATATGTGGGTGAAGATTGCGTTCATTTAAATATGCTGGCAGCATTAAGACAAATTCAACAGTGTAAACAAGTTTTGCTGGATGTAACAATTAATTACTGAATGGTTTAGTTCAGGCATAGGCATACTTGGCCCTCCAGATGTTTTGGGACTGCAACTCCCATGAGCCCTAGCTAACAGGACCAGTGGTCAGGGATGATGGGAATTGTAGTCCCAAAATATCTGGAGGGCTGAGTTTGCCTATGCCTGGTTTAGTTCATGTAAAATATGCAGGGATATATGGTATGCAAAATGAACCACGGAAAGAGAAAAAAGGAAGTCATTGATTTAAGGTTGTTTCAATGAATATTTTGAAATGCAATTTAGAAAATTTAATAAAAAATTATATAACAACAACTACTACTTCTGGTATTATTATTATTATTACCCCAACCATCTGGCTGGGTTTCCCCAGCCACTCTGGGCGGCTCCCAACAGAATTAAAAGCACAATAAAATATCAGACATTAAAAACTTCCTAAAAATGGCTGCCTTCAGATGTCTTCTGAAAGTCATATGGTTGTTTATTTCCTTGACATCTGATGGGAGGGCGTTCCCTCCTACTGAGAAGGCCCTCTGCTATATATATATATATGGTGAGTATTGTGGGGTGCATAGAATTAACACACTAAGACCCTATTCAGTCCAATAGGGTAACTTTTCTTTTCTTTTTGGAACAAAGGAACTCAGAAAAGGGTCTGGCAAGTTGGGGCATGGGAACGATTTACTTGTTTCTTGTAACTTGAAGCCATTGGTTTGAGTCCTACCCTCCAGAACAGGAGAAAACAAGATTGTTCCCTCTTGAGAGATTTGAAGATGGCTATCGTATCTCCTCTCAGTCTCCTCCACAAGCAGAAGGGGGCGACAGAGGACAAGATGGTTGGACAGTGTTCTCAAAGCTACCAGCAAGAGTTTGACCAAACTGAGGGAGGCAGTGGAAGACAGGCGTGCCTGGCGTGCTCTGGTCCATGGGGTCACAAAGAGTCGGACACGACTAAATGACTAAACAACAATAACAACATCATATCTCCTCTCAGTCCCCCCCTTTCCAGGTTAAACATACTCAGCTCCTTCAACCGCTCCTCATCAGGCATGGTTTCCAGGCCCTTGATCATCTCAGTTGCCCTCCTCTTCCATCTTGTCTAGATGGAACTAGATGAGCCATTGGCTGGAACCAACCGGGCTCTTCTAACATTCTTTGTGTTTTTTTATGTCCACAATATGCACATTTTCCCAAACAACACAGAGTTGTGCCATTCACCTGCAGCAAGTGGGACCAGAATGGGACAATATAGAGGGATCTGAGGGCTTCGCATGTCACTGCAGAATTCAGGAACCACAATTGTTTAATCTTGCAGATTGCCTTGCAGAGGTATTAGAAAGCATTGTATATTTCCCTCCCAGTACATTTCCACTGTTCCATTGGGAAACCTGCTTGGGGGGAAAAACAACAAACAATAAAGCCTGTCTTCTCTGCAGATGCCTGTCTTCCTCACCCCAAGCTGTCAACACAACTATGTGCAACAATTTGCTGAATTTGGAAGAGAGAGAAAAAGTGTCCAGAATTTTGCAGAAATGCAGAGGGAAGGACCATGGCTCAGAAGTTTCCAGGTTCCATCCCCAGCCTCACCAGTTAGGGCTGGGAAAACACTACAACCTGGAACCCTGGAGAGCTCCTACAGTGGGCAGCACTGAGCTCGTTGGACCCACGGTCTGACTCAATATAAATAAGCCAGCTTCCTATTTAAACCAGCCCCTTCTCCCCAGAGCTGGATTTAGGTTTGATGAGGCCCTAAGCTACTGAAGGTAATAAAGGTAAAGGTAAAGGTACCCCTGCCCGTACGGGCCAGTCTTGCCAAACTCTAGGGTTGTGCGCCCATCTCACTCAAGAGGCCGGGGGCCAGCGCTGTCCGGAGACACTTCCAGGTCACGTGGCCAGCGTGACATCGCTGCTCTGGCGAGCCAGAACCGCACACCGAAACGCCGTTTACCTTCCCGCTAGAAAGCGGTCCCTATTTATCTACTTGCACCCGGGGGTGCTTTCGAACTGCTAGGTTGGCAGGCGCTGGGACCGAACAACTGGAGCGCACCCCGCCGCAGGGATTCGAACCACCGACCTTTCGATCGGCAAGCCCTAGGCGCTGAGGCTTTTACCCACAGCGCCACCTGCGTCCCTGAAGGTAATAGGGCCCTTTATATGTCCAGCTGTCCTCTGTCAACAACAAACTGTCGCTGTTTGTCGTGTTGACTATATGCTATATGGTAATTTATAGACCCAATAGGTATCTATATTCATTTGCATATGTTGTCCATGCAAATGTAGGCACCCTATACAGTGGTACCTCGGGTTACATACGCTTCAGGTTAAATACACTTCAGGTTACAGACTCCGCTAACCCAGAAATATTACCTCGGGTTAAGAACTTTGTTTCAGGATGAGAACAGAAATTGTGTTCTGGTGGCGCGGTGGCAGCAGGAGGCCCCATTAGCTAAAGTGGTACCTCAGGTTACGAACAGTTTCAGGCTAAGAACGGACCTCTGGAACGAATTAAGTACATAACCCCAGGTACCACTGTATATAGAAATGAGCAAACTAGTGGTATTTTAGGAAGCAGGCTATCAGGTGGGGCCCATGACTTACATCATAGGAGCCTACACAACACAAAACACGGTTGCTGTATGTAAGTTTTATTTTATTTGTTTTTTATCTTTTATTTTGGAAATATGCATCCAGTTTTTTCCTTTAATTTTTTTTGGGGCCCCCAAGAGAGTGGGGCCCTAAGCTATAGTTTGTTTAGCTTATACGCAAATCCGGCACTGCTTCTTCCAGAACCTCAGGGAGTAGAACCTTCCATTATTTAGTTATTATAGGGGCAGAGATCTCTCCCCTACCCCCAAATGTTAAAGTTGTTTATTTGTGTAACAACAGCAGCTAGGATTCTATATGAGCAGAAAGGGAAGGCAGAAGAAGTTCCAACCAGAGAAGTATTAATAGGTAAGATAATGGACTATGTGGTACTGGAAAAAGTAACATCAAAATTAAGAGAAGCTGAAGAAGAATTCTGGGAATTATAGGGATAGAACGGGGTCAGCAAACTTTTTCAGCAGGGGGACTTGGAGAAGCCTGGAGAAGAGGAGGTTAAGGGGTGATATGATAGCCATGTTCAAATATATAAAAGGATGTCATATAGAGGAGGGAGAAAGGTTGTTTTCTGGTTTTCTGCTGCTCCAGAGAAGCGGACACGGAGCAATGGATGCAAACTACAAGAAAGAAGATTCCACCTAAACATTAGGAAGAACTTCCTGACAGTAAGAGCTGTTCGACAGTGGAATTTGCTGCCAAGGAGTGTGGTGGAGTCTCCTTCTTTGGAGGTCTTTAAGCAGAGGCTTGACAGCCATATGTCAGGAGTGCTCTGATGGTGTTTCCTGCTTGGCAGGGGGTTGGACTCGATGGCCCTTGTGGTCTATTCCAACTCTATGATTCTATGACTTGGGGGGGGGGGTCAGACCATTTTTTGGGGGGGGGGGGGAATGAACGAATTTCTATGTCCCACAAATAACCCAGACATGCATTTTACTCTTGTAAAAACGCACAGATTCTCGCACACTTCCGCGGGCCAGATTTAGAAGGCCTGCCTGGTGTTTTTATGAGAGTAGAATGTGTGCTTTTATTTAAAATGCATCTCTGGTTATTTGTGGGGCATAGGAATTCGTTCATCCCCCCCATATATTCTGGTCCCCCACAAGGTCTGAGGGATAGTGGACAGGCCCCCCGCTGAAAAAGTTTGCTGACCCCTGCTCTAAAGAGCCGGGACGGTACAGTAGATAATGATGATGTGAATGTATAACATTAAATGGAAAATAAAAAAAAAATTATACAAAAAACAAAACAGACAAAACAAAACAAAAAGGACTCTGGGGTTGTTGGGTTGTTGTTTTTTTTTGGGGGGGGAGTACTTTTCAACATTTTTTCAGTTCATTATGAATTATTTCCCAACACACCTTTACTCTTTTACAGGTCCACCACATATGATAGAACGTGCCCTCAGTCTCATTACATCTCCAACAATTTCTCCTGCCAATTAATGATCAGACAGTCTGCTTTCCCCCAGGACATTTTGCAAGTAAAGTCATGACTGTGATACTGGTTCAGGAAACAAATTTACTTGAAAGCAAACACCACTGATGGACGTGGGTGGCGCTGTGGGGCACCAGACGGGTGCCAGAACTGAGAGCCAGTGTGGTGTAGTGGTTAAGAGCAGTAGACTCGTAATCTGGGGAACCGGGTTCGCGTCTCCGCTCCTCCACATGCAGCTGCTGGGTGACCTTGGGCCAGTCACACTTCTTGAAGTCTCTCAGCCCCACTCACCTCACAGAGTATTTGTTGTGGGGGAGGAAGGGAAAGGAGAATGTTAGCCGCTTTGAGACTCCTTAGGGTAGTGATAAAGGGACGCGGGTGGCACTGTGGGTTAAACCACAGAGCCTAGGACTTGCCGATTAGAAGGTCGGCGGTTTGAATCCCTGTGATGGGGTGAGCTCCCGTTGCTCGGTCCCAGCTCCTGCCAACCTAGCAGTTCGAAAGCACATCAAAGTGGAAGTAGATAAATAGGTACCGCTCCGGTGGGAAGGTAAACAGTGTTTCCGTGTGCTGCTCTGGTTCGCTAGAAGCGGCTTAGTCGTGCTGGCCACATGACCCGGAAGCTGTATACCAGCTCCCTCGGCCAATAAAGCAAGATGAGCGGCGCAACCCCAGAGTTGGCCACGACTGGACCTAATGGTCAGGGGTCCCTTTACCTTTACCTTTAAATACCACTGAAGTTAACACCCCCCCCCCCCCAATTTCCTCCCTACGAAAGGAGGTTAAGAAATTGAAGGGGTGTTGGTGTTGGTTGGCTGGAAGGCTATTATCTAATCTGTTCTGGTATTTTTATGAGCGTAAAAGTCAAGCGACTTCAAAGGGACACATTTTAGGGACATGATTGTACAGGAACCACACCACAGTGGTCTGTATCTGAAACAGTCAGGATTTCTGCAAAGAAAATAAATCCCCGTTGCTTCACCCATTTCAAAAGCTGCCTGCAGCACCTTAAATTTCAGGTTTCACAATGGAGGGTGTGTGCAAAAACAAATGAAGTAACAATGTGTGTGTGTGTGTGTGTGTGTGTGTGTGTGTGTGGCCTGGCCAATTTTTCCCACAATCAGAAACAGACCTCTTCCAACCATGCTAGTGCCCCAAAACTGCTTTTTTTATCATGCTATTTTGTCATGCTATTAATTCCAAGCAAAGTGGGGTACCAATTCAAAGTGCTGGTTTTGACCTATAACCTTCACCTTCCAAAACAATATGCAAAACTGAAAAACATCAGTCCTTCAGAATTTGTGGTGCTCTGAACTTCCAAGTGTTGTGTACAGAAAATACCAGGGACAAGATGCACCAATTAGTGAAAATGATGTGCATTAGACTAGGACAACGTTGCTTTGCAAAAATGTGTCTATTAGGCAAAATTGCACAGGGAATGTGTATATCAGGAGAAATTAGCACTTCTTTGTTGCAGCTTGCACCGAAAACCACTGGATGGCAATGTTCTGCAGCAAAGAGACTACCTTTTTGGAGGTGAGAAGACTCGAGGGTCGGCAAGATATCTATGCTCTGCAAATTCCGGCTGGGTTGTACAGTAAATATACCGTATTTTTCGCTCTATAAGATGCACCAGACCACAAGACGCACCTAGTTTTTGGAGGAGAAAAACAAGAAAAAAAATATTCTGAATCTCAGAAGCTGGAACAGCAAGAGGGATCTCTGCGCAGTGAAAGCAGCAATCCCTCTTGCTGTTCTGGCTTCTGGGATAGCTGCGCAGCCTGCATTCGCTCCATAAGACACACACACATTTTCCCTTACTTTTTAGGAGGGGAAAAGTGAGTCTTATAAAGCAAAAAATACGGTAACTTATTCTGAAATGATTTAGAGGGGAGAGAGAATTTGCATTGCTTAAATAAATATGGCACCAAATCATTAAAACAAAAGTTAAAAAGAGTTGGAGACTTCAGTTAATATGGATAGACAACGGGCAACTTAACAGGGAATTGCTGCATTTGAGAGAGGTGGGAACCTAAACTGAAATCAATGGAAAGTGTAAGGAGCCATGTTACAGTCTGGCTACAATATCATCAGTTACATGAAATGTTTAAAATAGATAGGAAAAATGGTTTTTCGGACCAAAGCTCACAATTTGAAAAAGGCCACAACTTTATTGATTACAGCAGTGAAAAGGTATTGGCTTAGGCATTGGATGTCTAAAACAAGGGGGTTTATTCACCAGTAGGTGGAGCCTGTTGATGCTAATCCAACTATAGGCTCTTCCCTGATGTCACCGAGGGTCGTGCCATGGCCTCCCGCCAAGCAGGCATCGGACAGAGTACACGACCGCCAGATTCCTTTAACGGAATACCCAAAAATTGAAGGCATAGGCGATGACCACACCTAGCCCTTCGACACACCACAACACATTATTCCAATGCCTAACCGCCACCCGAGCCGAAAAGGCTCGCCGCCAATACCCTCACGGCTGTAACCAATCCCAAATGCTGTTGATGACACTATCTAACCAAATGTCGTTCCCCAGGTCTGAGAGATGCACCCCGTCATTCCGGTATAAGGCTTGGTCACTGATCCGGATACGGTCATGATAAATGACTTGGCCATTCATGAAGCGCACCCAACGGGCCACTGCCCGATTTACAAGTTTCCTGGTTTTTTCAATGGCCATACAGCTCTGCGCACCGCGACAAAAATTTCTCTTCAGGAAGGAGGACCGGAACACCGTCGTTCTGGGACACAAGGCAGCAAACGCATCCAAGTCTCTTTTTATGTTCCACAACAAGCCCACACTCCTTCTGTTAGCAAGGTCATTCTCTCCTAATTGAATGACAAGGATGTCGGGAGGGCCAAACGTGGCTACTTTCTCCCACAGCAATGGCATAAGCTCTTCCCAACGCATGCCTCTTCTCGAAAACCAGGAAACTCGAACTCCAGGTGGTAAACCAAGATTAGGCGCGAGGCCGCAGCTGACCGCCCGTACGCGGGCCCAATGGACTATACTGTTGCCGCAAATCCACACACTTCTCCTGAGCACAGCTGAGGATGAAAGGACAGAAAACAGGTAAGTAGGGGTAATATAGCAGAGTGCATTCTAGCGAATAAAACTTTTATAAGCGTTGGATTTCTACCAGCCCATTTCTTTAATCTTATCCGCAGGCAGACCCAAGTGGGCAGCTGTTGTTGTGGCGCCAATCCTGAATGAGTGCGCAGCATACTCCTGGGAAGATAAACCACAAGCCTCAATAGCTTTGCGGAGTACCCTGGTGAATTGGTGTCTCAATAAGGGTGACCCATCTTCGTGAACCAGAAGCGGACCCGGACCGGGTGGTTTGAGGTAGAGGTACCGCCTAGTGTCCTTTACCAGGCATGGGCCCTGCTGCGCCGACACTGTAAGCTTAACTAGAACACCCCTACCGGCCTGATCAGTTTTGGACTGACGTATCCGCACCGTCAAAGTAGATTCGGACAATTGCACGTCCTCCCTAAGGAGGCCGTGCGTTGAACCTCCTGCGCTAACTTCAACCACAACCTCACCAACTCTCAGAGCGCCAAAAAAGGCGATAGCGTATGCCGTGGAAAAGAGGCGGGCCTCAAACTTGGTCCAGCAAATTGACCTGAGCTTATGCGTATCTGAGATAGCAACCCATAAGAAATTGGCTTATGGCCCTCGGCCCTGGGAGGTTGTAACCTGCCCCAACCTTCAATAGCTCTGCAGATCATACTGCTATATAGTTCTTGAATCAACAGCAGAGGAATGCAGTTGATGTTGGCAACCGATATTTCTCCCAGAGTCTATTGCGATGAGTACCATCAAATGCAACAGGAAGATCCATAAAAGCTCCATAAAGATTATTTTAATATTGATCAATGGCACTGCGTCCTCCTCCGAGCTCTGCTTGTTCTTCATGAATAAAGTTGTTACCTTTGCAACCGGTATGATAACTTTTAAAGGAGATATACCATGCATACAGTTTTCTGGAGATGTCTATTAAACTAACTGGCTGATAGTTTTGTGGATCTTTCCTAACCTGTTTCTTATAAATTGGGAAAATGAGGCTTGTTTTCCATCCAGGGGGCAATTGGCTAGGAGCAAATAAGCCAGCCCGGATAGGCACTCACCATTCTGTGCATTCCTTATAGAGCTCAGGTGAAAGCATATCATCTCCTGGAATGTTATTTCATTTCAGGCAATAAATCGGGGCCTTTATCTGATTACAGAAGATTGGTTGCCATTCAGCTAAGTTTGAGAAATCCTTACCCATTGCTGGTACATGCAGGGCCAGATTTAGGTTTGATGAGGCTTTAAGCTACTGAAGGTAATGGGGCCCTTTATCTGTCCAGCTGTCCTTTGTCAACAACAAATTGTCGCTGTTTTTTGTGTTGAATATATGCTATACGGGGTAATTTAGGGGCCTAATAGGTATCTAAAGCCATTTGCACATAACAAAATATGTATTTTATCAAAGTAATTGTTGAACTGAAATACAATTAAGAAGTATATTGATAGTGAAATACAATTAAGAAGTATATTAATAGTGAAATACAATTAAGAAGTATATTAATAGTGAAATATTTACTCTAATTTAAAATGATTTTTTTATTCATAACAAACTTAATAATGCAAACATATTGGCACATTTGGCAATAACAAAAGTTCCTTTAGAAACACAATTGACAAAGACTCATAATCTAGTCTCCAGAAACTTGCTATAACATGAAATAATAATAGGTGTTAATATATGATGCAAACTACTAATAGTTATAAATAGCTTTATTAATATGAAATTAAATGTTATAACCAAGGTACCGCTGTATATAGAAATGAGCAAACCAGTTATATTTTAGGGAGCAGGGTAGCAGGCGGGGCCCATCACTTACTTCTTAGGAGCCTACACAACACAAAACACGGTTGCTGTACGTAGGTTTTATTTTATTTGTTTTTAATCTTATAGTTTGGAAATGGACATCCAGGTTTTTCCCCGTTTAATTTTTTTGGGGTCCCCCAGGAGAGTGGGGCCCTAAAGCTATAGCTCGTTTAGCTTATATGTAAATCCAGCACTGGGTGCATGTGACTGTCCAGATTTACAACCAAATATATTGGAGAAACATTTAACCCAACAAAGGGCAGGAAGTAATGCTTCTCATGTCATTTTGACCCCAGTTCCTAAAATTGTCTTCCCTCTGTTCCATTACTGCTAGTACCAATGCCCGCTGCTTGGTTTTTGAATATTCAGCTTTCTTGTTTTTTGAGCGGAATCTTGTTTTCCAGCCTACATTTGATTAATATTTCCATGGACTCCTCCGCTCGATTGTTAATCCCTAATTGCCTTGAGTGGAACTTTCTTTATGGTCCATAAAGGAGCTGGACCATCAAGAAGGCTGATCGCCGAAGAATGGATGCTTTTGAATTATGGTGCTGGAGGAGACTCTTGAGAGTCCCATGGACTGCAAGAAGATCAAACCTATCCATTCTTAAAGAAATCAGCCCTGAGTGCTCACTGGAGGGACAAATCCTGAAGCTGAGGCTCCAATACTTTGGCCACCTCATGAGAAGAGAAGACTCCCTGGAAAAGACCCTGATGTTGGGAAAGATGGAGGGCACAAGGAGAAGAGGACGACAGAGGACGAGATGGTTGGACAAGGTTCTCGAAGCTACCAGCATGAGTTTGACCAAACTGCGGGAGGCAGTGGAAGACAGGAGTGCCTGGCGTGCTCTGGTCCAGGGGGTCACGAAGAGTCGGACACGACTAAATGACTAAACAACAACAGAACTTTCTTAGCCGCTTTGCATTGACCGTCAAGGCAATGTGTGTAGTTATTAATTGTAGAAGTTATCAGATAGGGCCTGAGCGCTGTGGCAATTTGCTGGAAGACATCAACAGGATCTGAAGGTTTGCTCATAAAAAGGTGATGCAAGCTTGTCGGATGATTACTACATAGTGTCTCTTGAATATTGCTGCTCAATCTGTGAGACCATTTCAGTCTTTTCCTGTCCTGTGTTTCTCCACTCACGCTTGCTGGTTGCCGGTATGCATTCTGTTACAAGATTTATGGTTACTGGTATTGCAAAGTGGCTGCCTTCCGTTTGTTCTAAGACTTCAGAAGTGTTCGCAAAAGTAAATAATGACTACAATGTGATCGATAGCACTTATACAATATGTACTGACCCTTAGACTTCCATGAAGGATATAGAAACTATGTTGGGATACAAATTCCAACAATTTCAGGCCCTTTGCTTCTCCAAAGAACAATGAGAGGTTAGGAAAATATCTCCCAAGTCTACGTTGAAAGGTAGCAAGAGACCATCCACAATTGCTCCAATTCAGGCATTGAAATTTCCACAAAAAAAGTATAAAAGCTATGTGGAATTTATGACCGATCTGCTCCCATAGGGATGTTAAATCTGAGCAAATCTTGGTGGTCAGTGACCAGACTTAGCGAGCCAAAGGTATCGGTATCATGATTTGTTTTTCTATAGTTACCCCTAGACCTGGGGTTATTTTGAGCATTTGTTAAAGGATAATCTGGAAAGTTTCTGGAAAACAGATCGCTAGGAGAGTAGGAGTCTGGGGACTCTAAGCTGGGTATATTTCTTCCAATACCTGCATTCAGGCCAGCATAATGAATCTTCCCTTCCTGTCTGTTGAAGTGTATCTGAATATTATTAAGCTAGATGACAGCCTTATAATATAGTCTTCTGGCTCGAACCCGTCTTCTCCTCTCTCTCCAGTTGTCTTTCCCAGACTGCAATTATCTTTCTCTTGGTAGTACAGGGAAGGGATATCTCACTTGCCATTGGAGGTAGTGGTGGGGAGTAGAGCTGGATCCTAAAAGGTTAGCTTGATACTGCTTCTCTGGTCGTAATTAGACAGGTATATACAATGTAAAGCATTTCCTAAATCCAGTGACTTAAATTCCTGCTTTCAGTTCAGATTCTGTTTTCATTATTCCATTGGATTTCTTCACTGGCCAGTTACGAATGACAACCTGTAGAACATCTCAGGACCTCTTTCTATAAGAATCGTCATTGGAATTTGGACCTTCTGCAAAATTCATCGCCTTTCAAGCGTGTTTATTAACCCATCATTTGCTGCTTTCCCCTCCCATCTGCAAGTGTCGACTGGATTCGCAGTGTCAGTCTGGAGTCTGTGAAGGAGAAGAATGGAATTGGGTACCATCTGCATGTGGGTTACAGCACATGCTAAAACCTTGGATGTGCTTGTCTACTTAGAAGCAAGCTCAAGTGAGCTTATGGTAGTTTCTACAGTGGAACCTTGGTTCTCAAACACCTTGGTACTCAAACAACTTGGAACCCAAACACTGCAAACCTAGAAGTAAATGTTCCGGTTTGCGAACTTTTTTGAGAAGCCGAATGTGCTCTGTTTTGAGTGTCACGCTTCTGTTTTGAGTGTTACACTGAAGTCTGGCTGTTTTTGCTATTTATTTTGGATTTTTGTTTTTGTGGCTCTTTTTTGTTTTGTTTTTGTGACTGTGTGGAACTCAGTTCAGCTACTGACTGATTGATTGTGTGACTGCGGTACATTGCTTCTTGCTTTCATTTTATGGATCAATGGTCTTGTTAGATAGTGAAATCCATGTTAAATTGCTGTTTTTAAAAGTCTGGAATGGATTAATCCATTTTGCATTTCTTTCTATGGGAAAGCACACCTTGGTTTGGGAACGCTTTGCTTTTGGAATGGACTTCCAGAACGGATTAAGTTTGAGAACCAAGGTACCACTGTACTTGTGGGTATTGGCTAGCAGCCCAAATGTCAGCTGGACTTAAATGATGTCTAATTTGAGTGAAAGCTTCACCCCCCCGCACTCCCAGACAGATGGTGAAACCTCGAATCCTTGCACAATGCTTCTGCATCTGAAGAGAGAGAAAGAGGAAGCTGTCATCTGGAAGTTAGAAAATGGGTGTCGTTCGCTCATCGCCAATCACAATACTCGTTCCTGAAAGCAGAGAGGCTGGGTTGTTCCATGTAGATTGACTTGTGGCTGTTTTATGCCCCAGCGTGTTGGGTGGGGCTGTCGGAAGGCATGCAGGAAACTGTCCAGATCAGGCCAAGTGAATCTGCAGCCATACAGCACCAGAACGGAACAAGGAATACCCCAAATCTTGAGTTGATTGCTTTCCTCAATCTGAGATGTGGAAAGAAAAGTGTGGTGGGGGGGAGAGATGGGGGTGTTAAGCTATTGGTGGTGGTGTTTTTTAAATCAGCTGATGAATGGGGCCAAAATCCTGCTCAGCTTGGCTGTGTGCACTCAATCTCTTGCTGAGAACAGCTGTGCATAGCCTAAGTGCAACACAGGGCTATTTGAAAGCCCTTTTGGAAGCCACTCTGAGCTGGTCTTTAAATCTCTGGCTTTCAAAGGTTTAAAGAGCAGCACGGGGCTGTTTGCAAAAGGGCTTTCAAGTAACTCCCAATTACGCAACGAAATCCCAATAGCCAGGGTTTCGAATCACAGCATCACCCAGGAGTGCCAACTTGAATAAAATATTGGGGCGGGTAAGCTCCACCCCATATAACCAATCACGCAACACACAACCAATCAAGCACACCATTTGAATGACAATGCCCATCTACTTGGGTGGTGGCCCCCTCAAATATCTTTCAGGGGACAGGCTCAAGACCTCTTGGCCCCTCAGAGTTGGTTCCTATGACGTCACCTAATACCACTGCGATATCAGGTGATTGACAGGTGGCCTGTGTTGCTGACAGGTTGAATTTGGCCCTCTGGGGGTAAGGGAGTTACAGACCTGGGTGGCTCTGTTCCAAGGGTGGAAATCATTGTCATCTCATCCTGAGAGCTGCATTATTTTATGGCCCATATTCTGCGGGGGCTGCATGCCAGCAATAGGCGGGACACGATGTAAAAATAGACAGAGCAATTAATGTAAATGTTACCTTTGTAAAATAGGCAACACTGATTCACCCTCCCTGTTCTGTGCATTCCTTGAAACCTGAACAGGTCTAATAAATAATGTGATGCCCTGATCTCTTTCACTGAAGTCCAGGAAGCCCCACAAAAGCCGGACAAAATCAAGAACTTACAGGCAGTATATTTAATCCAAACAGGGAAGAGCTCTGTGGCATGACACATTTACTAGGGTACAAACTTCTGTGGCTGCAGGAAGTGTTATTCTGAGTCACAGGTGTGTGTGTTGTAAGTGGTGAGATTAGAAATGAAAAGTACAAATGGTCACATAATTAACTGTTGTAGATGATAAAACAGTCGGTAGCTGGCATTCACCAGCCAATTAACACAAATCCTTTCTCCTGAGTCAAATCTACAAGTGCCAACTTGGGAAAAGAGGCGGTGGAGGAGGACTGGAAAAAATTTAAGGACTATTTACAAAAATACTATAAGTTGTATGAATGTTAAAAACTGCACGATTTGGAAGTTTTGGCTCCAGCGATTAGATTTCTGAAACAGGAAATTAAGTTAAAAGTAAGAAAAGGATGAAATTCAAAGTATTACTAAGGTTGATTTAAGGTACAAGTAATTGATAAAGAGTATTTCAAATTTAAAATACTTGAAAGGTACAAATTAAGATGTGAAAAAAGGTAATAATTTGCTGACATTTTTATGGTAAGGAATGCATGGTAGGGGAGATGTGAGGAAGTCTGATTGGTTATGTAAAAATATTTCTGAAAATTGGAAGTTTTTTCTTTTTTCTTTATTTGTATTTGAAAATGTAATAAAATATTTAAAAAAAAATACAAGTGCCAACTTGAATAAAACTCTACAAATAAAATAAAATCTACACATCTACATCCTTTGCTCAAGGATGCCCACTTGGTGCTCATTTTCATGCGAGGCTGAAATGTTTACAATTGCCCCGCCCCAAACTAAAACTCCTTACACTTCCATACATGGAAAGCACTATGGTACCACTTTAAAAACTATGGCTTCCCCCAAAGAATTCTGGAAGCTGTAGTTCGTTGAGGGTGCTGAGAGTCATTAGGAGGCACCCTTATTCCCCTCCCAGAGCTTCGGTTCTCATAATAATTCAACCATCAATCCCTCTTCCTAGAAATTATAGCTCTTTGAAAGGAATCATGTTGGGAAGTATCTCAACAACTCTCAGCACCTTTTACAGCTCCCAGAATTCTTTGGGAGTAGCTATGGTTGTTTAAGGGGATACAGGTGGTGCTGTGGGTTAAACCACAGAGCCTAGGGCTTGCCGATCGGAAGACTGGCAGTTCGAATCCCCATGACGGGGTGAGCTCCTGTTTTTCGGTCCCAGCTCTTGCCCACCAAGCAGTTCGAAAGCACGTCAAGTGCAAGTAGATAAATGGGCACCACTCTGGCGGGAAGGTAAACGGCGTTTCGGTGTGCTGCTCTGGTTTGCCAGAAGCGGCTTAGTCATGCTGGCCACATGACCCGGAAGCTGTCTGCGGACAAATACCAGCTCCCTCAGCCTACAGTGAAAGATGAGCGTGCAAACCCAGAGCCATCCATGACTGGACCTAATGGTCAGGGGTACCTTTACCTTTTTATGATTGTTTAATGGGGTATTATAGAGCTTTAAAGCCCATGATACTGACCTTTAAAGCCCTAAACGGCCTCAGTCCGGTATACCTGAAGGAGCATCTCCACCCCCATTGTTCCACCTGGACACTGAGGTCCAGCGCCAACGGCCTTCTGCCAGTTCCCTCACTGTGAGAAGCTAAGCTACAGGGAGTCAGGCAGAGGGCCTTCTTGGTAGTGGCACCTGCCCTGTGGAACGCCCTCCCACCAGATGTCAAAGAGAACAACCACCACCAGACGTTTAGAAGACATCTGAAGATAGCCCTATTTAAGGAAGCTTTTAATGTTTGGACTACTGTATTTTAATATTCTGTTGGAAGCTGCCCAGAGTGGCTCGGGAAACCCAGCCAAATTGGGAGGGGGGTATAAATAATAAATGATGATGATGTGGATTTGGTCTGAATATTTCAATGTCTCATTGGCTTTTGATGCCACTGAACATGGTATCCTCTTGGACAGGGTGTGGGGCGGCGTGGGGCAGTGCCTCCCTATTTGCTTTGTCCACCCCATGCATCTATTATTAGCGAAAGGAGTGCTTGCTTCTGGTGTGAGCCTTAAGGTAGAAAGCGCCCAAGCCATTGTTGCTAAACTGCCACAACCAGTATTTTCCCTTGTATCTGTCCTGCTCCCACCATGCAATTAAGGGAAGGTCCACAACATACCTTTACAATGTACACACAGGAGAATGTAGAAAGACAAGAAAAATAAGAGAGGTGTGTGTGTGTGTCCTGTTTCGAACATGAGCTAATTTCACAAGGTTGCATTGCGCACGGAGGTTTTGGGGTTTGAGGTCTGGCCTGTTGCTCACACATTCCCTTGCTTCATGGACTTCTATGCCACCTCACACCAAAATTTCTTCAGAGAGTGTCTTCAGAGCACAACGCAAACTTTTGCAGAGCAAAGATTTGGTAACCTGGGCGAGTCATTACACTTTAATCGGATGTGGAAAACTGCCTGTGTGCTGGTGGCAGTCTGTTCCCAACTAAGTATGGAGGATAAATTCAATTCGGTCAGCATTAAAAGGCTAACCTATCAAACTTGTGCTTTCAGAACGATATGCAAAGCACAACACTGGCATCCTTCGAAATTCTCGCTTCTCTGAATTTTGTGATGCCGTTCTCCAGCCAAACAATGACTACATTCATATCGTATGTTTAAAATACTATGACGCCACTTTAAAAACCCACGGCTTCACCGAAAGAATCCTGGAAACTAGTTTTTTAAGAGTGCTTGGTTTGGTTAGGAGACCCTGTGAAGAGGAATTGATTGTTAAAGCACTCTGGGAATTGTAGACCTGAGAGAGGAATAGGGGTCTCCTAACGACGCGGGTGGCGCTGTGGTCTAAACCACTGAGCCTTGGGCTTGCTGATCAGAAGGTCAGCGGTTTGAATCCCCACAACATGGTGAGCTCCCGTTTCTCTGTCCCTGCTCCTGCCCACCTAGCAGTTCGAAAGCACGTCAAAGTGCAAGTAGATAAATAGGTACCGCTCCAGTGGGAAGGTAAATGGCATTTCCGTGCGCTGCTCTGGTTCTCCAGAAGCGGCTTAGTCATGCTGGCCACAAGACCCGGAAGCTGTATGCCAGCTCCCTCGGCTAGTAAAGTGAGATGAGCGCTGCAACCCCAGAGTCGTCCACGACTGGACTTAATGGTCAGGTTTCCCTTTCCCTTTACCTTAACAACTCTCAGCACCCTTTACAAACTACAGCTCCCACAATTCTTTGGGGTAAGCGGATAACTGTTTAAACCGGTATCACTGTATGCTTTAAATGTAGGGTGCGAATGTGTCCTTACTGATGCAACTTTAAGTACAGGACACAACCGACCAATGGCAGTGGAGGTAACAATTGCCACATTCGCACCAATCACCTTAAGCCCTGTGATACCAGTTCAAACAATCATGACATCCTCCAAAGGATTCTGGGAACTGTAGTTTTTTTTAAAGCTGCTGAGAGCTGTTACGAAGTCGTCCCCCCCCCCACTCCCATCTCTGAGCTATGATTCCCAGAGTGGTTTAACAGTCAATCCCTTTTTGCAGGGAACTCGGGGTTGTGAAGTTTATATTACATTTTTGTTTATTTATTAAATTGGTATACCACCCTTCATCCAAAAATCTCACAGTGGTTTGCAGGGCACCCAGGGTGGCGGTGGGCGGCGCAGGAAATTTCAATGCCAGCTTTCGAACTCCTCTGAAATTTGGGGGTATTCCAGGTGTTGGAATATTCCTTCTGAATCCCCAAAAATCCAGTGGTGGGTGGGGCATCATGCAATGGCAGAGCATGCAAAAAGAAAGCATATAAGAAAAGCCCTGCTGGATCCAGGCCTGTGACCCATCTAGTCCAGAATTATGTTCTCACAGTGGCCCAACAGATGCTGTTATGTGAATGTCAATTTTAATCTGGAAAATCACACACACATGATAATATGATAACACCTGCAGCCAACAAATGGACTACTTACAGAGGTAGGCTCTGTGTGGATAAACAGGGCAATGTTTGGAACGAATGTATGCAAAATGCAGTAGGCTATTAATATTTACATTAGGTAAAGGTAAGGTAAAGTACCCCTGGATGGTTAAGTCCAGTCAAAGGCGACTATGGGGTTGTGGCGCTCATCTCGCTTTCAGGCCAAGGGAGCCAGCGTTTGTCCACAGACAGCTTTCCGGGTCATGTGGCCAGCATGACTAAACCGCTACTGGTGCATGGAGGACCATGACGAGTGTCAGAGTGCATGGACATGCCATTTACCTTCCCACCGCAGTGGTACCTATTTATCTACTTGCACTTTGACATGCTTTCGAACCACAAGGTTGACAGGAGCTGGGACAGAGCAATGGGAGCTCCCTCCGTCACGGGGATTTGAACCGCCAACCTTCCAATCGGCAAGCCCAAGAGGCTCAGCGGTTTAGACCACAGCGCCACCCAGGTCTCTAATATTTACGAGTATTAGGATAATAATATCAAATTTATAAAAGAATGTATGAGTTAGGGTATTTTTGTGTATAGTCATATAATATTATATATAAATATAATAAGGTAAAGGTAAAGGTACCCCTGCCCGTAGGGCCAGTCTTGACAGACTCTAGGGTTGTGCGCTCATCTCACTTAAGAGGCCGGGGGCCAGCGCTGTCCGGAGACACTTCCGGGTCACGTGGCCAACATGACAAGCTGCATCTGGCGAGCCAGCGCAGCACACGGAAACGCCGTTTACCTTCCCGCCAGTAAGCGGTCCCTATTTATCTACTTGCACCTGGGGGTGCTTTCGAACTGCTAGGTTGGCAGGCGCTGGGACTGAACGACGGGAGCGCACCCCGCCGCGGGGATTCGAACCGGCGACCTTTCGATCGGCAAGCCCTAGGCGCTGAGGCTTTTACCCACAGCGCCACCCACGTCCCTTATATAGATATAATAACCCCCCTTTAAAAAAGGTCATTCCCAGACCTACCTGGAGATGAAGGAGATTGAACCTGTGACCTTTGCATACAAAGCAGATGGTTTTAGCACCATGTTACAGAAATGAGGAATTGTTCCGAGCGATGTCGCAATTTCCCCCGCCCAAATACAGGTCTTTGCTTCTCCTTTGCAATGGCTAGAAGAGGAAGGAAACCCTTCCATTTGGGTTTCTCAAGGCGTTTGTCTGTTCAGTCTTAATCTGAGAACGAGTGTGTGCAAACATGCCCCGCAATGGTGATGAAATAAGTGCAGGTTGCGCTTTGCCTGGATAGGTGGAAGTACTCAAAGCTGGTCAAAAGGTCGCTGGGTTGTGGAGGAGTCATGGCTGGCATCAAAGGTCAACATGGTTGTGCCCTGCCATGTGGTGGACGAAGGACTGTTAAGTAGAGTAATTTAATTCACTGAAATTGTAAATGCCAGTATGCATTGCTATGTACATTTGATTGGTTGGTAACTGAATTCTAGAGAGTTCTCTAGTAGTTCTCAAGCGATGGCCCAATGCTGGCTACATGGGAGGTTATCTGGGAAAGGAGAGACTCCATTTTTGTGTAAAGCAAGATGACTGTGTTTCAGGATCCACTGTGAACACTGCTACGTTGAATGGAGCGTTGTGGTGCTTCTTCTCAGCTGGAGAGAAAGAAAGCAAAGGTGCAGGAGAAGGAAAAATGGAAATCTCTCACGGGGGTTTACAAGGCATGGCCTAACTGAGATACGGAAGGCTGACGGCTGAGCTCTGGGTAGAGGAAAATACAGTTTGGAAGTTAGAGGAAGAGAATCTAAGCCCAGGCTTGGACAAGCATGTGGCCGTAAATACTATGTTTTGATTCACCTATAAGTTTCTGCAAGTCAAGTTTTTGAATGTTAAAGCCTGGACATTGGTTTAATTTCCAAAGAAGAGTGCCAGTCATATATACGATTTGAGCTTCTAAGGTGTGTTTTCGCTACCCTTCCTTCAACACATACACGTACCTTTCTTCTTAAGGGTGAAAGGCTCCCTAACTGCTCAAAAGCCAGGGGAGTTTGAAAGTACAAGAGAAGCGTTGCTGGGTTTTTAATAACCCCGCTCTCCAGCTTCTTGTTCAGAGATTGGCAAGGAGAACTGAACATGGACAGAGAGCTGGGCACCACGAAGGGAAGGAGGCATGCTAAAGAGCTGGGAGATGGCAAGCCAGCTATGTAGGGCAAATGTCTTGGAAGTGTGCAGGGAGAAACTTGTTTTATGGGAGGGAGAGACTCTAAGCCCATGCTTGGATAAGCACGTGCATGTAAATATTATGTTTTAATTCATCTATAAGTTTCTGCAAGTAAAGTTTTTGAATGTTAAAGTCTGGATATCGGTTTAATTTCCAAAGAAGGGTGTCAGTCATTTACAGTGGTACCTCGGGTTACAGGCGCTTCAGGTTACAGACTCCACTAACCCAGAAATAGTACCTCAGGTTAAGAACTTTGCTTCAGGATGAGAACAGAAATCGTGCGGCGGCGGTGCAGTGGCTGCAGGAGGCCCCATTAGCTAAAGTGGCACCTCAGGTTAAGAACAGTTTCAGGTTAAGAATGGACCTCCGGAACGAATTAAGTTCTTAACCTGAGGTACCACTGTATATGATTTGAGCTTCTTAGCTGCATTTTCACTACCCTTATTTCGACAAGGACATGGTTGGGGTTGGAAGGAGGTCAGGCCGATGCTCAGGTTCACAGACTCTAGCGATACAGAACTCGGATGTCTGCCCTTGCTGAATGACTCAGGCTCATTCAGAAAAGAAGTGGAATATACACCAGAAACCAGTGGATTAGATCAATGGGGGTAACACAACCGGATCACCCTCTAAGGGAAAATCATGCAAATTCATTTTCTGTGCTTCCCCCTCTACACACAGTCTAGTAGCCACCAGCCACCAATGCTGTCAAACAAGCGGTTAACTTTGTGCATGTGTCACACACAACACCTAGGGCATTTGTATTCTGTTGGTGCACACAAGGTGTCAACTGCCAGTGTGAGCCAGTGTGGTGTAGTGGTTCAGAGCGGTGGACTCGTAATCTGGTGAATCGGGTTCGCTTCCCCGCTCCTCCACATGCAGCTGCTGGGTGACCTTGGGTCAGTCACACTTCTCTGAAGTCTCTCAGCCCCACTCGCCTCACAGAGTGTTTGTTGTGGGGGAGGAAGGGAAAGGAGAATGTTAGCCGCTTTGAGACTCCTTAGGGTAGTGATAAAGCGGGATATCAAATCCAAACTCTTCTTCTTCTTCTGCCGCACCCCATTGGGAAAGCTGCATGAATACTTTTTTCCATGGCCTTCACTGATGCAGAAGCAATAGTTACAACCTGGTGGACACCCTCCATCAGGACTGTTAAGGAAGCAATTAAACTCTGCACACAAAGACACGTGTGCACCCGCCCACCCAAACATTTGCATGTAAAAACAGACACTCCCATGCCCTAGGTCAATAGGAATCATCTTGCAGAGACCGTGTGTCATTGTCAAAGCAATGCAGTTTTGTGTTTCCAACGTCCTACCCCTCCCACTAAAACGAGAACATATTTTTTTTAAAAAAAATGCAAAACTGATCCATTTACTGACATTGATGAACTGGAAGAGTCTTCTGTCTTCTACCTGTTGCAACATCTGGTCAGGAGGAAAACAATCCAGTGACAGGTGGGCGATTTGGCATGTCTCAAACTCGCTAGTTCCTTAAGCGATACAAAGGGGTTGGGTGTGACCAGTGTTTGGATTTGATCCCTTGTCACCCATCCAAAATTATACACAAAGAGGATCCACAACACACACAGACGCAATCCGACAAGTATTCCATTTCAGAACCACATCTTCCAGCAAGGTGGAGGGAACTTAAAGCATCCCAAAAAGTTAGGTGAGGGGTATGGATGGATGCAGCTACCACAGGCTTCCTCAACCTCAGCCCTCCAGATGTTTTGAGGCTATAATTCCCAGCATCCCTGACCACTGGTCCTGCTAGCTAGGGATCATGCGAGTTGTAGGCCAAAAACATCTGGAGGGCTGAGGCTGAGGAAGCCTGAGCTATCATATCCCCCCTCCCGTCTTTCATTTTTCCAGTTGTAAATTCAGATCTCCACGTTTCTGTAGCAAAAGTTTGCTTTCTTTTAAGAAATCCTCCTGAAAATTCACCAGTATTTAAGTGCAAATTTCTCCTAAAAACACTTTTTGTTTGTTTGCAGTTGTTACTAATGCACACGTTTTGTGTGTGTACAAGAAATCTGTCCTAACTGATTGCATTTCTGTACATTATTAGGGTTCCCTGCCTTCCACTCCATCAACTCCAATGGGCACCAGGCACCACTAGGGCTAACTAATGTTGTTGTTGTTTAGTCGTTTAGTCGTGTCCGACTCTTCGTGACCCCATGGACCAGAGCATGCCAGACACCTCTGTCCTCCACTACCTCCCGCAGTTTGGTCAAACTCATGCTGGTAGCTTCGAGAACACTGTCCAACCATCTCGTCCTCTGTCGTCCCCTTCTTCTTGTGCCCTCCATCTTTCCCAACATCAGGGTCTTTTCCAGGGAGTCTTCTCTTCTCATGAGGTGGCCAAAGTCTTGGAGCCTCAGCTTCAGGATCTGTCCTTCCAGTGAGCACTCAGGGCTGATTTCCTTCAGAATGGAGAGGTTTGATCTTCTTGCAGTCCATGGGACTCTCAAGAGTCTCCTCCAGCACCATAATTCAAAAGCATCAATTCTTCGGCGATCAGCCTTCTTTATGGTCCAGCTCTCACTTCCATACATCACTACTGGGAAAACCATGGCTTTAACTATACGGACCTTTGTTGGCAAGGTGATGTCTCTACTTCTCAAGATGCTGTCTAGGCCTGTCATTGCGGGCTAACTAATACAGCGCCCTTAAGGTTCTTTCTCTTTAGGCTTCTTCACTCACTTACTTCTTCATGCAGAGCAACATTAAACTATGGAACTCCCTCCCACAAGAGGCAGGGATGGCCGTCAACTTGGATGGCTTTAAACAAAGAATTGGACAAATTCATGGAGGGCAAGGCTCTTAACAGCTTCTAGTCATCATGGCTACGTTCTACCTCCATGGTCAGAGGCAGCCAAGTTTCTGAATACAGTCATACCTCTACTTACGTATCCCTCTAGATACGGAATCTTTGGGTTACGGCCTCAGCAAACCTGGAAGTGTATACTTTCTGGGTTTTGTCCGGCGCACATGCGCAGAAGTGCTCTACGCACCTTGCACATGTGCAGAAGCACTCAATCACGCCGTGCATGTGCGCAGAAGCCCGCCTCTATTTACACAATTTTCGGGGGGGGGGGAATGAACCCCCAGAATGAATTAAGTTCATATTCGGAGGGTCCACTGTACTAGTTTTGGGAAGCCATAGGAGGGGAGGGTTGTTCTTGAACTCATGTCCTGCCTTGGGGGCTTCCCAAAGGCATATGATTGTCCGCTGAAATGCTGAATTAGATTCCCAATTGGCCAGCACCAACCAGCAGGGGCTCCCTTTTTCAAAAAAAATTATGGAATATTTTCACATAACAAATTATTCCAACAAATCATCTTCATTATGTTTCCCCCCATTTCCCCCTCCCCTCCTTCCTTCTTCCCTACAACTTCCCTCAGCTCCTCTCCCTGATTTTTTAACACATATTATTCTCTGCATGAAGGGACGCAGGTGGCGCTGTGGGTTAAACCACAGAGCCTAGGACTTGCCGATCAGAAGGTTGGCGGTTCGAATCCCTGCGGCGGGGTGAGCTCCCGTTGCTTGGTCCCAGCTCCTGCCAACCTAGCAGTTCGAAAGCACATCAAAGTGCAAGTAGATAAATAGGTACCGCTCCAGCGGGAAGGTAAACGGCATTTCCGTGCGCTGCTCTGGTTCACCAGAAGCGGCTTAGTCATGCTGGCCACATGACCCGGAAGCTGTACGCCGGCTCCCTCGGCCAGTAAAGCGAGATGAGCGCCGCAACCCCAGAGTCGGTCACGACTGGACCTAATGGTCAGGGGTCCCTTTACCTTTACCTTATTCTCTGCATGCTATAAAAATGTAAAGATCCTCAACTTATCTATCTTTTATATTAGTAACAATAAATCTGTGTATGTTTATTCAAAACTTGCCAAGGAGTCCAGTTCCTTTTTCTTTTCAGTCTATTTTTGTTGAAACTTTTCAGCATATGATATAACAAAAACAGATTAATCAAAATATTTTATTTTTTAAAAATCACAAAAAAGAGAGAGAAAGAGAGAGAAAAAGACATACATACATACTGTACATGCATATATGCATACATACATGCTTCTCTATTAGAGGTAGAATTTCACTGCTGGGGGTGGACCCTCCCAGCTCTCACCTAGGAGTTTTCCTTCTTTTCCCCAGCCTCCCACCCTGGGAGATCATTCCTTCCCTGCCTCTCACACAGGGTCTTTCACCTCCCATCCATCACCTTCCCAGCAAGGCTTTTCTCAAATTCTTATGCCCTTTAAGGAAAGTTTCCCACGAGGCCACCTGCTTGTTCCACATGAGAACAGGAGGTTGCAACAAATGACCCATTGTCCCAGGGCCGGATTTAGGTTTGATGAGGCCCTAAGCTACTGAAGGTAATGGGGCCCTTTATCTGTCCAGCTGTTCTTTGTCAACAACAAATTGCCTCTTTTTGTGTGTGTTGCATATATGCTACATGGTAATTTATGGGCCTAATAGGTATCTCAAGCCATTTGCACAGGTTGCCATGCAACCAGTCCATGCAGAATGTAGGCACCCTATATATAGAAAGGAGCAAACCTGTGATATTTTAGGGAGCAGGTTAGCAGGCGGGGCCCATGGCTTACATCATGGGAGCCAACACAACACAAAACACCGTTGCTGTATGTAGGTTTTATTTTATTTGGTTTTTATCTTATATTTTGGAAATGGACATCTAGGTTCCCCCCCTTTAATTTTTTGGGGGCCCCCAAGAGAGTGGGGCCCTAAGCTATAGCTTGTTTAGCTTATACATAAATCTGGCACTGCATTGGCCTGATCTAGAAGGCTTTTCTTACGTACTTAAGCCAGACTTAGATCAGTGATCCTTGCACTGGGAGGAGTCTCCTCTCTTAAGTAGGACAGAAGGTTACCCTACAACTCCAGCTTTTTGACTCCCACACATACCATTCGCCGTTCATTGTAGAGCTCAGTGGTGGTAATCATATGGAGCAGGCACCCCCAAACTCGGCCCTCCAGATATTTTGGGACTACAACTCCCATCATCCCTAGCTAACAGGACCAGTGGTCAGGGATGATGGGAATTGTAGTCCCAAAAAGATCTGGAGGGCCAGGTTTGGGGATGCCTGATATGGAGACTTGAGACACTTGGACATTAGAGTGGGTAGCAGCTGTTTGGTGTGTGTGGTGGGGACAGGGACTGTGGGGAGAAAAGCTGTTCAGGTTGCATTTAAAGGTAGAGCTAATTAATTCAAATCTTCTGGAAAAAATATATAAAATAAACCAGAACTCGGCAGTCCCTCAATTCTGTGAATTTTTCAATGCAGTTCTCCAGCCAAGTAAAAACAGCACCTGTTAGGGCAATTAGTGAAAATAATATTAGGAAATATAGCATATTGAATGCTCTGTTTTAGGGGAAATTGCTTGGAAAAATTGTGTATCTTAGACAACATTTTGAATACAAAAATGTGTACATTAGCAAAAAATTGCACTAAAATGCTGATGAGTTTTCAGGAGGACAGTAACAACAACAACAACAACAACAACAACAACAACAACAACAATTGTACCCCAGCCACTCTGGGCAGCTCACAATAGAATATCTAAAATATGATAAGACATCAAACATTAAAAACTTGCCTAAAAACGACTGGCTTCAGATGTTTTCTAAAAGTCAGGTAGTTGCTTATTTCCTTGACATCTGATGGGAGGGCTTTCCACAGGGCAGACATGACTACTGAGAAGGCCCTCTGCCTGGTTCCCTGTAACCTCACTTCTTGCAGGAAGGGAACCACCAGAAGGTCCTCAGAGCTGGACTTCAGTGTCCAGGCAGAACGATGAGGGTGGAGACGCTCCTTCAGGTATACAGGGTCAAGGCCGTTTAGGGCTTTAATAGTCAACACCAACACTTTGAATAGTGCTTGGCAACGTACTGGGAGCCAATGTAGGTATTTCAGGACTGGTGTTATATGGTCTCGGTGGCCGCTCCCAGTTACCAATCTAGCTGACGCATTCTGGATTAGTTATAGTTTCCGGGTCACCTTCAAAGGCAGCCCCACGTAGAGCGCATTGCAGTAGTCCAAGCAGGAGATAACTAGAGCATGCATCACTGTGGCAAGCCAGTCCATGGGCAGGTGGGGTCTCAACCTGCGTACCAGATGGAACTGGTAGACAGGTGCCCTGGATACAGAATTGACCTGCGCCTCCATGGACAGCTGTGAGTCCAAAATGACTCCCAGACTGTGCACTTGAACCTTCAGGGGCACAGTTACCCCATTTGGGACCAGGGAGCCCCCACACCTGCCCGCCCCCTGTTCCCCCAAAAATTACTTCTGTCTTGTCAGGATTCAATCTCAATCTGTTAGCCGCCATCCATCCTCCAACTGCCTCCAGGCACTCACATAGGACCTTCACCGCCTTCACTGGTTCTGATTTGAAAGAGAGGTAGAGCTGGGTATCATCCAAATACTGATGAACACCCAGCCCAAACCCCCTGATGATCTCTCCCAGCGGCTTCATGTAGATGTTGAAAAGCATGGGGGAGAGGACAGAAACCTAAGGCCCCCACAAGTGAGAGTCTAGGGGTCTGAACATTCATCCCCCAACACCACTTTCTGGACATGGCCCAAAGGAAGAAATCACAAACTGATGTGGAAATGTGAAAAACTGAATGTAAGAGTGGAAAAAATGAAAAATGGAGAGAAAATGAAACGCAGAGATCTGCATGTCCCAAGTTGCAGGCAATTCTAGTCCTTCTCAGGGTATAGTCATGAGAGGAATAGACATGGCTAACCTCAGGTCCATTAATGTCAGTGGTTCTGCTCTAAGTTAGTTGCATGTAACCCACTGGACTCGTTCCACTATTGCTGCATAAAAATACCCCCAGCATCAATATTTCACCATAATCTAGGTCACTTCCAGGAAACTCCATGCCCTTCCCATATTCTCAAAAACAGGTTCCATATTATTTTTATGAGGCTCTAAGTAAATAATACAAAGGACTTCCTCATACTATGTGCAAACTTGGTGTTGGCAAATGATGGACTGTGACTGGTCACAAGTTTGCTGGGGAAGGGGAGGAAAGGCCCCCCCCCCAAGTGTGTTGCTGAAGGAAGAACTTCACCATATATCTTGAGCAAGAGGTGACTGGTTTGAGGGATTAATGTGTAAAGAAAGATTTCACAACTAGGGGTGGTAGCAAAATACTGGATAGAGTATAAAAGGTGGGTGCTTCATAGGACTCTTCACCACACCTTGGCTCATCTTAGCTCTCTCATCAATCACCATCTGAGGTAAGTTGAAGACAACGGGGAGGTTTCCTTGACTGATTTTGTAGGCTTCAGCCTTTGTGTTAGAGATAGAATGCTACTTGTTTTTCAGTGTATCTGCTGATGCTACAGGAACACCTGAATAGTCTCCCCTGCAACAATAAAAACCAGGGGAGAGATCTCATCTGAGAGGTGGCCAATGTGGTGCTTTCTTGATGTTGCTGGACTCTCAATGCCCATCACAATGACCATTGGCCAGGCAGGCTGGGGATGATGGGAGACGGAGTTCAGCAACATCTGGAGGACCTTGGCCTTTAAATTTCTGTAAGTGCCTTTAATATGTGATCCCTGATTGGTGGGGCATGTGTCTAGGACATGGATGGGGAGCCAGATGTTTCTGTCTACAGCTCCCATCATCCCTAATTATTGACCATGCTACCTGGAGGTGAGGGAGTCTTAACAGCACCCAGAGGGCCATGATGTTGGCTCTCCCTGCTCTAAGACAGTGAATCCCATGTCTGGTGCTCTCCAGTTGTTTTGCACTGTAGCTCACATCAGCCCCAACATTGTGGCCGATAGCCAGGGCTGATGGGAATTGTAGACCCAGACATCTGGAGGACACTCAGTTGGGCAAGGATGTCTAGGATCAGAGATGGCTTCGAATTTTAAGTGGCTTAGAAAAAGTGGCTTAAATAATAACTAAACAAGGGTGTAGAAATCTTAACATACAATGTGTCTTACTGTAGAGGGGAAAGACTCTCACCAGGTGACCTGCATATCTCCTCAGATGACCTGTCCAGGTCCTAAGTCTGGATGAACCACTTGAAGGCACTCACTTGTGTGTGTTTAAACCAAATATTTAAACTAGACTTGAACTGTTTCTTTCTTTTGTCTAAAATGAGAATCTATCTATCTATCTATCTATCTATCTATCTATCTATCTATCTATCTATCTCTAATCTATCTATCCAGGATTGCCTTTGACGAAGTCATTCTGTTAGGTAGGATCCCAGAAGGGTGGTGAACCTGCGGCTCTCTAGTTGTTGCTCTAAATTAGTTGCATGTAACCCACTGGCCTTGTTCCACTATTGCTGCAAAAAAATGCCCCCGGCATCAATATTTCACCATAATCTAGCTCACTTCCAGGAAACTCCATGCCCTTCCCATATTCTCAAAAACAGGCTCCATATTATTTTTATGTGGCTCTAAGCAAAGAATACAAAGGATTTCTTCATATTATGTGCAAACTTGGTGTTGAATGGTCACAAGTTTGTTGGGGAGGGAGAGGGAAGGCCCCCCAGGTGTGTTGCTGAAGGAAGAACTTCACCATATATCTTGAGCAAGAGGTGACTGGTTTGAGGTATCAATGTGTGAAGAAACAAAGATTTCACAACTAGGGGTGGTAGCAAAATACTGGATAGAGTATAAAAGGTGGGTGCTTCATAGGACTCTTCACCACACCTTGGCTCATCTTAGCTCTCTCGTTAATCTCATTAATCACCGTCTGAGGTAAGTTGAAGACAACGGGGAGGTTTCCTTGTCTGATTTTGTAGGTTTCAGCCTTTGTGTTGGAGATAGGATGCTAGTTTTTTTCCAGGGTATTTGCTGATGCTACAGGAACACCTGAATAGTCTCCCATTCATCATCTCTGACCAGGGGTGAAACTCATCTTTATTTCTCCTGGGTCACAGACTCAGTTTGGCGTACACACACACACACACACACACACACACACACACACACACAGCATTTGTGTACACACACAGACTGGAAGCCTCAGTGGCACCCCTCTGGAGGCTTCATCCAGGGCAAAAAACCCTGCTAGTTCCCCTGTAGCTACAGCTCTGCCCCTGACCATCGACCATGGTGGCTTGGGCTGATACAAGTTGGAGTCCCAAGCCACAGGTCCATCTAGCTGAGTACTTTCTGCACCAGACTAGAGAGCCCATTTATCTGGGATTGTCTCTAATGAAGTTGTTCAATTAGTGCAAGGATTTCCACTAGTGTAATGGAGCTCCTCTCCTCTACTTGTCACCCCCACCAAACCTGTTGAGGATGTTCTACCAGCCCTACAGAGGAGGTCCGAGGAGAGCACAGGGAGAGCACAGGGAGATTAAGTTCTATCATTCAAGTGGAAATCCTTGCACTATTTCAGACTAGACTTAGCAGCGCCTATGGTTTTACATTCTCTTGAATCTTGTGGCACCAGTGCATCATGAAAACTCCTTCATTTCTCAAGGCTGTCTCTCCACTCTGTGTCCGACTGCATTAGTCAATTTTTCCTTCCTTCCTTCCTTCCTTCCTTCCTTCCTTCCTTCCTTCCTTCCTTCCCTCCAAACTTTGTTTATCCAGTCTTCAATGGTTGGAGTCATTCTATTTTCCCAGTCATGGCAGATAGTTATTAGATATTAAATCAATATTAAAGGAGACATTTAATGGACTTTTTTGCATTTATTCTTATGCTCTTCTTATGTCTATTTAGGTTACCAACAGAAAACCTTCAAAATGTCCAAGTCCAAGACTCAGATGCAAGTTCTGGCCGATGGGCTGATTGAGCTCTTCCATAAATATTCTGGGAAATCTGACACCATCGACAAGAAGGAGTTCAAGAAGATGATCAACGAGCAGTTTCCTGACTGCGTTGAGGTGAGGTGGAGATAAGATGGGCGTGGGCAATTGTTGGGCACTTGAAGCCAGAGGTGACACATTGGCATCAATGTGTAGCACACCTCTGGGCATGTTAAGATAGTGATTGGCACCTTAGCAAGGCAGCACTTAGAAGTGAGCAAGGCTACCCTGTTAGCGAAGTATATTTAGGGAGGGGTGGATATGTCCATTTCAGTGGGTATCATTTTCTCGTTTTCTCTTAAATTCAGTTCTCCACATTTTGAACATTTATGTATTAAAAAAATAAAATCCTCTTTTGGCAAAGCAATTTCCCCTTATAATGATTTTTTTGGTATGCTATTTTCACTAATCTATTTTAAACACACTTTGCCATAGTAAAAAAAAGAGAGTAGTACATGCATTTCTTAACACTTAGCTGGATAAGTACATTCCAGAATCTGAAGAAATGTGAATTTGGCAGGGTGAGATTCAAATGTGAGCTGGATTGGATTTCTCCCCTGTAGATAGATATATAGATATACATCTCAGGAGAATTGGGGGCTTAGGCTTCTCAGTCATCCTCAGATAAAGTCTGAGAAAAGCAATGCTCCATGAGACCTAAAGCCCAATTAGTCTGGCATCTGGCTCTCACAGGGCCCAACCAGATGTCTCTGGGAAGCTTACAAGCAGAAGCTGAGCACTAAAAGAGGAATATACCCCCCTTTAAATGACCTGAGTATTAAAAGAGAAAGTTTTCTTCTCCTTTACGTTGCTGCTCATTTGGGTCTGCGTTCAACTTCTCCTGATGTTATTTTGCATTAATACCATTCTGTTAAACCGGTAGCGGGGAAACTTTCAGTCCTCCGGTTGTGGCTGAACTACAACTCCCATCAGCCCTGGCAAGTATGGCCAATGACCAGGGGTGAGGATGGGAAGTGTAGTCTTGATGATGTCAGGAGGTTCTCCCCATCTATGGCAAACCTTTGTTTCGCGATGGTCTGATGTCTTAGATGCATATCAACAAATTTCAACCTGAAACCTTTTGTTCCTCCCTTCCTTCTCCTCCCTACAGTACCCACAAAACCAGCAAGGAAAAGACAAGCTCTTCAAAGACCTGGACACAAACAAAGATAATGAATTGAGTTTTGAAGAATGGACCCGTCTGGTTGGGTCATTCCTCTCTTGCGCCCACGTTAAGTTCCACCAGCATGAGGGACATCACCACCACCACTGAGAAGAGACCCAGCAGGTCCTCCAGGGGACTGTGGTCAGGGGCATGTTGGATACCAACCTTCCAAACAAACAAAGCCCCCCTGCCCACATCCCCTAGCTTGAAATGTAATGTTTTGGCAATAAAATAAGAAATAATCATTTAACTTGGAAAGTCTAGGATGTCTTACTTTTTGGGGTGACAAGGCAGTTTGAAACAGGTTTTGAGAGCGGCAGGGAAAGGTTGTGTTAGTTTTCTGGTTCTGGCTTCCATGCTGTATTCATCTCTGCGACTTCTGCTTTTTACAACAACCCCTCAGTGCGACTCCATTCCTACTTGACTCACAACTCTGCCAAGTATGTTGCCCTTGTAGAACGCTCTGCTGAGTCCCTGCAACATTCTTAGATGATAATAGGGACATCAGCATTTGAGGAATGTTGGAGAGTATGCAATGTTTTTATGGGATCAGAGGCCTTTCAGGAAATACCTAAAATCAAATATTAAGCCAAGTGATGCTCAGAAACTGGATGAGGCCAAAGGGAACGGGCACTGAAAAGCTAGCTTTGCAAGGCTTTGCTTCAGCTGCATTCCCTTTCCTTGCAGTTGCTCACTTAGACATGTAGAAGCAAGTTGATTTGTTGTAAAACAGCCAGCAGATGAGATTAACCCTGCCCCCACCTGATGCTTGAAGAAAATAGAATCTCTCACCGAATAAAAAGAGGAAGACAAAAACAAAGGGAAGCATACAAACACACACGTGTGTGGGTCTCCCTCTTGGGAAGAAATTTAAAATCCTCTCAATATATGTACTTAAATATGGGGGAGGAAAAAGGGCTACTGCAGGGTCACCAGTTGGAGGAGGAGAGGAAGAGCGTGAATGCAAAGGAGAGGAAAACGGAAGATGGAGGGAAGAAAGGAGGAAAGTGAAAGATGAAGGAGAAAGGTGGAAAGCGGAGAAGGATGTAAGGAGAAAAGGAGTAGGTTAAATATAAAAAGGAAGGATGGAGTAAGGGGACAAACATGGTAATGGATGGAAGGAGAAGCGGGTGTATGGAATAAAGGAAAAGAGCTGAGGAAAGAGGGAGAAAAGAAGGGAAGGGGAGGGAGAGAGAGAGAGAGAGAGAGAGAGAGAGAGAGAGAGAGAGAGAGAGAGAGAAAGGAGGATGGGACAGGGAAGGCAACCAGAGGATGGATAAAAGGGATGAAGGATGAAGAGGAAGGCAGGAGGAGGATGCTGTGTTCTGCATAGATCCATTGATTGCTACTTGTAGCCAATGGTAGTCCTACTCAGAGTAAACCCATTGTAATACACATGGTTCACGTCAGTCTATGTGTCTTAGCAGGGTCTCCTCTGGGTATAAGTTGGCTGCATATGACCCATGGAAATCATTCCAACCATTGCAGAAAAGAATGCACCCAGCGTTCCATATTGCGCAAGAATGCATGCAGTTTTCAGAAACTTTGGGCCCCACCTATATCTACAAAACAGTTTAACCGCAATGTGATTAATGAGTTCTAAGAAAGCAATGAAAAGCGATGCCGCACCATGGGTGTAAACCTGTTGTTCCTAAATGATGAACAGTGATTGGCCAAAAGCTGTAGGGAGGGAACCCCAGCCCCCAGAGGTGCCTTGCTGAAGGAAGATCTCCATCAGATACCTTGAGAACCAGGTGCTCAGGGTTAATCGGTTCAACATGGGAGTGTTATTTGAGAAGGAGCAAAGATTACATAAGTGGGGGGGTGGGAGCAGGACTCTGGATAGGGTATAAGAAGTGGGAGCAATTTAGGGCTCTTCATCCAACTTTGGCGCATTCGAACTCTCTTGTTTATCACCAACGAAGGTAAGCTGAAGACTATGGGAAGCTTTCTTGGGTTCTTGTTGGGTTATACATTGGACATAGGGTGCTAAATCTTTTTGAGATTATCAGCTAGGGCAGGGATGAAAAACCTGTAGGCAAGAATCCAGATGTTCTGGGACTCCAACTCCCACCAGCCCCAGCCAGCATTGTCAGTGGACAAGGATGACAAAGTCCGGCAACATCTGGTGAACTGTAGGTTCCCCATCGTTGCAGTAGCTCTAACACAATTCAAGGTGCTCACATTGGTATTTAAAACCCTAAATGTCTCACTAGTTCCCTGCAGAACCTCTCAAGTGATATGGTCTTTGTAGGTCCATCACTCTCTGGAGTTTGGTTGGGGATGGTGGCCTGGAGAATACCTTCTCTGTGGCAGCCCCTTAGTTGTGAATCTCCTTCCACAAAGAGGTTCATCGTAGAATATTAGAGTTGGAAGGGACCCAAAGGTTCATCTCGTCTAATTCCCTGCAATGCAGGAATCACAGCTAAAGCATCCATTGTAGATGACCATCCAACCTCTGCTTAGAAACCTCAAAGGAAAGAGAGTCTACAACTTCCTGAAGGAGTCCATTCCACTGTCAAACAGCTCTCACTGTCAGAAAGTTATTCCTGTTTAGTCGGAATCTCCTTTCTTTAACTTGAATCCATTGGCACATCCAGCACCTTCATTATACAGCTTCCAGTATAGAGGCACCACTTTATGTTGGCTTTTGACACTTGTAAGTTGCTTTAAATGGGTTTTAATATGGTGCTTTAAGGTTGAAACCTGTCTTGGGACCTTACAGGAAAGGGTGGAGAATAATGACAATCTCAGTACTTGTGAGTACAGTGGAACCTCGGGTTGCGGATGTAATCCGTGATGGAGGCATGTCTGCAACCTGCAGCGTTCGTAACCTGCAGCGCCGTATCGGCACACGCGTGGAGCTTCCCTCTCCCCTCCCTGTCACCCCCACCAAATCTGTTCTGAGTGTTTCCCCAACCCTCTGGAGCAGATTTGGGGAACAACACCAGGAGATGAGAGAGAGAGGTGAAGTTCCATTGTGCAAGGGGAAATCCTTCTGCTAGCAGAACAACATGGCTGTGTCCAGACCAAGATATTTAAGAGTATCCCTGGCAGCATCTATAGATTTACATTTAACAGCAACCATTTCCTTGCACCAACACATTATGAAAACTCTCCATTTCTGAAGAAAACAGTTCTAAGGCTGTCCACTCTCTGTGCCCCTGGCGGTATTAGTCAATTTCACCATGTTTACTAGGTCTCCAGAACTGCATATCTACTTGAGATATTTATCTTTATCTTTTCGAGTTTTGACAGATAGTTAGACAGAAAGCATGTACCACCCTTGCTATTTTTCAAGGAAAAGAAGTGCTGGAACTCACCATGAATACTTCACTTGTTCTCTTATAATGACAATGGTGCCCACCTGACTTTTGGTGAGTTCCAGCTCAACCCCCCCCCCCCCGTGTATCGCAATTTAAGGCCGGATCTTTAACTAACTAAAAAACAAAAATAACAGACAGGTTTGTCAGGAGTGCACATCCTGGGGCTATTTCCATTTCTCTTATTGCATGTTGGCAAAATTACATTCTTTTAAGATAGTCCCCAATGCATGTTGCATGTTTGCAGTAGAAACTTGGGTAAGTAGATAATGCAATCAATCCATATGTAAGTAGTTCTACATGTAAGCCATCTGAACAACACTTAAAGGTAAAGGTACCCCTGCCTGTACGGGCCAGTCTTGACAGACTCTAGGGTTGTGCGCCCATCTCACTCAAGAGGCCGGGGGCCAGCGCTGTCCGGAGACACTTCCGGGTCACGTGGCCAGCGTGACAAAGCTGCATCTGGCGAGCCAGCGCAGCACATGGAAACGCCGTTTACCTTCCCGCTAGTAAGCGGTCCCTATTTATCTACTTGCACTTAAGGGTGCTTTCGAACTGCTAGGTTGGCAGGCGCTGGGACCGAGCAACGGGAGCGCACCCCGCCACAGGGATTTGAACCGGCGACCTTTCGATCGGCAAGCCCTAGGTGCTGAGGCTTTTACCCACAGCGCCACCCGCGTCCCTTCGAACAACACTTAAACGAGCTAAATAAAAAATAGAATTCAAATGGAGAGGTGCCCTGTGCTAAGTAGGACACATGGACACTCTATTCTTAATCCTGAAGAATTATAAAATCGAAGAGTTGGAAGGGACCCTGAGGATAATCTGGTCCCAACTCCCTGCAATGCAGGAATATGCAGCTGCCCATATGGGTATAAAACCAGCAGCCTTGCTGTTATCAGCACTACGCTCTAACCAACCGAGCTATCCAACAAATAATCCAGGCAGAGCCGCTCATGTGTTCCTATGAATTCCCAGGTTGTCACCAGAAGCCCTTCAGAATGTCCAAGCCCAAGACTGAGTTCCAACAACTTGCTGAACAATACATAGACATCTACCACAGGTACTCTGGGAATTCTGACAGCCTTGACAAGCAGGCATTTAAGAAGATGCTGGATGAGCAGTTTCCTGACATTGATGAGGTGAGGGGGAGATAAGAAGAGGCAGGGGCAAATTCTGGCCACTCAAGGGCCTGGGACACCCATTGGCACCAATGTGCAGGGTTCCTTTGGCCACGTTAAGAGGGGGAGGGGCTGAAATCTCACCAGGTCTCTGCTTTGAAGGTTGCTCAGCTACTCTGAAAACAAAGCATATCTAGCGATGGGCAGATATGTCTGTTTCAGTCACTTTTCAGTCTTAAATCCCATTCTCCCCATTTGCGCTGCATTTTTTTAAAAAAATGTTTACTGTAATTCTTTCCTATTAAAGATATTTTTGCATGCATTTTTGCCCAATATACACATTTTTGCAAAGCACCTTTCCCTAATACGCTGCATTTTTGTATGTTATTATTGCATAGATGATCGATATAGACAGATAGATTATAAATATATAGATGATAGATAGTGATGAAAGATGATAAAGGGAAGTAATTGATATTTTAAGGATGTAAAAATGAGTACTTTAAATTGTAAAACAGAACATTTAATTAAAAAGATAGATAGATGATAGATAGATAGATATAGCTATATTTGTGCACACCTTACTGTAGCATATGAATTTTTATACATATTACTTGGCTGGGGAAATCCAACAAACACATCTGAAGTCTTCTCTCCTCCATTTCCCCACCCCAACACTGCAGTCTCCCTTGAAGAAACAAAAGAGAGACCAGCTCTTCAAGGAGGCGGACATAAACAAGGACGGCAAACTGAGTTTTACTGAAGTGGCCCACTTGATCGCAAAATTTATCGCTGAAACTCATGACAAACTCAACAAGTAAGAAGGGCGTCCCCTTGGCCACTGGGAAAATGGCCCAGCTCATCCTCCAGGAGATGGTTCTCAAGGGCGTGTTGGATGCTAACCTTCCAAACATACACAAACCCTTTTCCGCATTCACTATCTTGGAATCTAATGCTTTGGCAATAGAATAAGAAATAAACATTTTACTTGGAAATCATTGGGTGTTTTATTTCAACCTCATTCTGACAAACTGCAGTCTTACTGCCTTTTCTATATTCAATCTCTTGCCTGGGTGACTATGGAAGATTTGCTTCTTCACACACCTACCTTGCAGGTTGATTCACGATACATGTGGACATCTAGTCCTGTGCTCCTTGCTCAGGGATCCATCAATATAAACCTCCTCTGGTGTGGTGGCTAGGAGACGAGGCTTTGTTTGATTTATTTCTTGTATTTATCTCCCCTCTTTCCTCCAAGGAGCTCAAGGTTCTGTACATAATTCTCCTCCCCATTTTATCTCCACAACAACTCTTATGCATTAGGGTTAGGCTGGGAGTGAGAGACTGGCCTCAGCTCACCCAGTGAGGTCCATGGCTGAGTGGGGACTTGAACCCTGATCTTCCAGAGCCTAGTCTAACCCTCTAATCACTACACCACACTGTCTCTCTCAGTTCAACTCTACAATTCCGTGATTCTTCTGCATCAAGATTAAGGTGTCCATGTGTCCTATTTAGCACATTGCAGCTCCCCATTTGAACTCTATTTTTTATTTAGCTCATTTAAGTGTTGTTCATATGACTTGAGGGACATGGGTGGCACTGTGGGGCCTAGGACTTGCCGATCAGAAGGTCGGCGGTTCGAATCCTCGCGACGGGGTGAGCTCCCGCTGCTCGGTCCCTGCTCCTACCAACCAAGCAGTTCGAAAGCACGTCAAAGTGATATCAAAGTAAGTCATATGACTTACATCAGGGGTCAGTAAACTTTTTCAGCAGGGGGCCGGTCCACTGTCCCTCAGACCTTGTGGGGGGGACGGACTATATTTTTTGTGGGGAAATTAACGAATTCCTATGCCCCACAAATAACCTACAGATGCATTTTAAATAAAAGCACACATTCTACTCATGTAAAAACACCAGGCAGGCCCCACAAATAACCCAGAGATGCCTTTTAAATAAAATGACATATTCTACTCATGGAAAAACATGCTGATTCCCGGAACGTCCGTGGGCAGGATTTAGAAGGCGATTGGGCCGCATCTGGCCCCCGGGCCTTAGTTTGTCTACCCATGACTTACATATATAACTACTTACATATTGATTATTTGCATTATCTACTTACCCATGTTTGCACTGCAAAAACGCAGCAAAAAAAAAAAAAAATACAACATGTATTAAAAGAATGTAATTTTGCCATGATGCATTGGATTGGATTGATCTTTATTACGGCCATTGGCCCGTCACGCGACAGTTTCCCATACCAACCAACATAATGTACTTGAACCTCCAAATTTAAAACCGCCAAAACTTACAAAAAACAGACAAGAACCAAAGCAAAACAAAAACAAAAGGCCAACATCATGCATTACAATAAATTTGTAACATAAACGTCGCCCTCTGCTCATAAATTAATAGAAGACATCAATGGTGATATCACCTAGTTACATCCTAAAACATAGATCATGGTTTAAAGGGATTATCCGAGCCGCACAGGAGTCCGTTTCTCTTCTTTAGGGATAGGACGCTGATCAAGAATCTGGCAACCGTGAGTGATCTTAGGGGGTCATCATCATTTAATAGATATCTCAGTTTGGCTTCATTCGTATCATCGGCAATTCCCTTTAGATATTGAGCAAGAAACTTGCTCCTGGCCGATGAGTGAAAAGCACAATCAAGAATTATGTGATGCAACGATTCCGGTGCCCCACAATTACAATCACATAAGAGCGATATCTGTCCATTGGAGAATCTATTTCTCAGCACGTTCGATGGGAAGGTGTTGAATCTTGCCTTTACAAAGGCATATCTATGAGCCGAAGAAGTTAAGGAATTCAAATAGTTTGGGAGCCTTAAGAGGGGTAATAAACCAAGGTTTAGAGGTGAGCAGGTACCATTGCCCAAGACCATTTTCTGCTGCAAGTCCATCTCCTTTAGTTTACAGATTACTGTTCTTTTAGCTGGAACTATGTCATGCTCTAGTAATTTGGATGGGGAGATTCCCATTGCCATAATTTTCAGCTGTAAATTTTTTACCCATGGGCTCTGGAAATCATCTCTCCACATACATTGTATCAAGTACAAGTTTGGGAGATTGTGCCATAGAGATAACCAGTGACAAAGTATGTGCTTCCACAGAGCGTTTTCCTGCCATGATGCATTAAGAGAAATGGAAATGACGTCAGGATGTGCGCTCCTGACAAACCTCTCTGTTATTTTCATTTTTTAGTTAGCTAAAGATCTAGGCTTAAATTGTGATACACAGGGGGTTTTTTGAGCCAGAACTCAGCAAAAGTCAGGTGGCTGCCACTGCCATTATAAGAGAACAAGTGAGGCATTCATGGTGTGTTCCGGCATTTCTTTTCCTAGAAAAGGGTAATGCATGTTTTCTGCCTAACCATCTGTCAAAACTCGAAAAACTCAAAAATAGAAAGATAAACATCTCAAGTAGATATGCAGTTCTGGAGACCTAGTAAACATGGTTAAATTGACTAATACAGCCAGGGGCAGAGAGAGTGGACAGCCTTGGAACTGTTTTCTTCAAAAATGGAGAGTTTTCATAATGTGTTGGTGCAAGGAAATGGTTGTTGTTAAATGTAAATCCATAGATGATGCCAGGGATACTCTTAAATATCTTGGTCTGGACACCTCCAAGTTATTCTGTTAGCACAAGAACCTCAACTTACATAACAGAACCTTACCTTTCTTATCTCCCTAGGCTCCCCACCCTATATCTGCTCCAGAGGGTTGGGAAAACTCCCAGAACAGATTTGGTGGAGGTGACAGGGAGGGGAGAGGGAAGGCCCTCCCCCAGGCCGCTGTCACCAACCAATCTCCAGAGAGCGATGGAGCTGCAAAGAGGGCCCCCTTGGCCAATCACTTGAGAGGGTCCGTAGGAAAGGAGGCAGCCCTTGAGATAATTAGGGAGTGAGACATTTAGGGCTTCAAACACCAATGTGAGCACCTTGAATTGGGCTGGAGTTGCTTACAGTCCTCCAAAGGTTGCTGTACTTTGTCAACCTTGTCCATTGATTATTAGAAACTTCAGGATCTAAGTAATGAAAGAACCGTATTTTTTCGTGTATAAGACAATTTTTTTTTTAATTGAAGTTTAAAATATGGGGTCATCTTATGCACTGATAGTGCATAGTTCATATTCTTAATTTTGATTCTCAAAAAATAAGGGGCGTCTTTTACACGGGTGCATGTTATACACCGAAAAATACTATAATTAATATGTAAGTCACTATAAGTAAGCCATATGAGCAACACTTAAATGAACTAAATAAAAAAAAGAATTCAAATAGAGAGCTGTCCTGTGTTAGGTAGGACACATGGACACTATTGTTGATCCTGAAAATCATAGAACTGCCGAGTTGGAAGGGACCCTGAGGATAATCTGGTCCCAACTCCTGGAATTGCAGAAATAAGACGCTGTCCCATATGAGGATAAAGCATGCACAAGAATGCATGTTGTTTTCAGAAACTTTGGGCCCCACCTATATCCACAAAACAGTTTAACTGCAATATGTTTTATGAATTCTAAGAAAGCAATGTTGACCAGAGGGTGTAAACTTGGGGCTCCTAAATGACGGACAGTGATTGGCCACAAGCTGCAAGGAGGGAACCCCAGCTCCCAAAGGTGTCTTGCTGAAAGAAGATCTTACTCAGATCCCTTGAGCACAGGGTGCTTGTGGTTAATGTGTGCAACCGGGGAGTGTCATTTGAGAAGGAGCAAACATTTCGCAAGTGGAGGGGGGTGGGAGCAGGATTCTAGATGGGGTATAAGAGGTGGGAGCGATGTAGGGCTCTTCATCCGACTTTAGCGCATTCGAACTCTCTTGTTCACCACCACCAAGGTAAGCTGAAGACTATGGGAAGCTTTCTTGGGTTCTTGTTGGGTTATACATTGGGCATAGGGTGCTAAATCTTTTTGAGATTATCAGCTAGGGCAGGGACGAAAAATCTGTAGGCAAGGATCCAGATGCTCAGGATTCCAACTCCAACCAGCCCCAGCCAGCATGGTCAACAGACAAGGATGACAAAGTCCAGAAACCTTTGGAGGATTGTAAGTTCCCCATCTTTGCAGCCCAATTCAAGGTGCTCACATCGGTGTTTAAAGCCCTGAATGTCTCACTCCCTATTTATCTCAAGGGCTACCTCCTTCCCTACAGACCCTCTCAAGTGACATGATTGGCCAAGGGGGCCCTCTTTGCAGATCCATCACTCTCTGGATCTTGGTTGATGGCCTTCCCTCTCCCCTCCCTGTCACCCCCACCAAATCTGTTCTAAGAGTTTCCCCAATCCTCTGGAGCAGATTTTTTTTTGGGGGTAGGAGCAGGGTGGTGGTGGAAAGAGAGCCTAGGTGAAGTTCTGTTATGCAAGTGGAGATTCTTGTGCTAACAGAATAACTTGGAGGTGTCCAGTCCAAGATATTTACGAGTATCCCTGGCAGCATCTATAGATTTACATTTAACAGCTACCAGTTCCTTGCACTCTGTTGCACCAACACATTATGAAAACTCTCCATTTCTGAAGAAAACAGTTCCAAGGCTGGCCACTCTCGCTGCCCCTGGCTGTATTAGTCAATTTCACCATGTTTTCTAGGTCTTCAGATTTTGCATATCCACTTGAGATATATATCTTTATATTTTTGAGTTTTTCGAGTTTTGACAGATACCATATTTTTTGCTCCATAAGACTAAATTTTTCCCTCCTAAACAGTAAGGGGAAATGTGTGTGCGTCTTATGGAGTGAATGCAGGCTGTGCAGCTATCCCAGAAGCCAGAACAGCAAGAGGGATCGCTGCTTTCACTGCACAGAGATCTTTCTTGTTGTTCTGGCTTCTGAGATTCAGAATATTTTTTTTCTTGTTTTCCTCCTCCAAAAACTAGGTGCGTCTTATGGTCTGGTGCATCTTATAGAGTGAAAGATACGGTGGTTAGGCAGAAAGCATGTATCACCCATGGTATTTTTCTAGGAAAAGAAGTGCCGGAACTCACCATGAATGCCTCACTTGTTCTCTTATACAGTAATGGTAATGGTGCCCACCTGACTTTTGCTCAAACCCCCCTCTGTGTATTGCAATTTAAGGCTGGATATTTAACCAACTAAACAACAAAAATAACAAACAGGTCTGTTGGGAGTGCACATCCTGGGGTTATTTCTCTTATTGCATCATGGCAAAATTACATTCTTTTAAGATAGTCCCCAATACATGTTGCCTGTTTGCGTTACAAACTTCAGCATTTAAGTAATGTAACTAATCAATATGGAAGTCGTTGTACATGTAAGCCATATGAACAACACGTAAACGAGCTAAATGAAAAACAGAATTCAAATAGAGAGCTGTCCTGTGTTAGGTAGGTCAGATGGACACCTTCTTATTGATCCTGAAGAATCACAGAATTGCAATGTTGGAAGGGACCCTGAGGATAATCTGGTCCCAACTCCCTGCATTGCAGGAATAAGAAGCTGTCCCATATGGGGATCAAACCTGTAACCTTTGTGGTATCAGCAGCATGCTCTGACAAACTGAACTATCCAGGCAGAGCCACTCATGTGTTCCTATGAATTCCCAGGTTGCCACCAGAAGCCCTTCGAAATGTCCAAGCCCAAGACTCAGTTGCAACAACTTGCTGAACAATACATAGACCTCTACCACACGTACTCTGGGAATTCTGACAGCCTGGACAAGCAGGCATTTAAGAAGATGCTGGATGAGCAGTTTCCTGACATTGATGAGGTGAGGGGGAGATAAGAGGAGGCAGGGGCAAATTCTGGCCACTCAAGGGCCTGGGACACCCATTGGCACCAGTGTGCAGGGTTCCTTTGGCCACGTTAAGAGGGGGAGGGGCTGAAATCTCACCAGGTCTCTGCTTTGAAGGTTGCTCAGCTACTCTGAAAACAAAGCATATCTAGGGATGGGCAGATATGTCTGTTTCAGTCACTTTTCAGTCTTAAATCCCATTCTCCCCATTTGCACTGCATTTTTTAAAAACATGTTTATTGTAATTCTTTCCTATTAAAGCTATTTTTGTATGCATTTTTGCCCAATATACACAATTTTGCAAACCACCTTTCCCTAAAACGCTGCATTTTTGTATGTTATTATTGTGTAGCTATATGGGGTTTGTGTGTAGGACACTTTACTGTAGCATATGAATTTTTATACGTATTACTTGGCTGGGGAGATGCAACAATCACATCTGAAGTCTTTTTTTCTCCATTTCCCCACCCCTAACACTGCAGTCTCCCTTGAAGCAACAAAAGAGAGACCAGCTCTTCCAGGAGGCAGACATAAATAAGGACGGCAAACTGAGTTTTGCTGAAGTGGGACGCCTGGTTGCAATATTCGTTGCTGAAACTCATGAGAAACTCCGCAAGTAAGAAGGGCGTCCCCTTGGCCACTGGAAAAAATAGTTCCAGCAAATTGTTCAGGAGACGTCAGAGGAGTGTTTGATACTAACCTCCCAAATATTCACAAACCCCTATCCCCATTCACTATCTTGGAATGTAATGCTTTGGCAACAGAATAAGAAATAAACATTTAACTTGGAAATCATTTGGTGTCTTATTTCAATCTCAGTCTGACAAACTGCAGTCTTACTGGCTTTTCTATATTCAATCTCTTTCCTGGGAGACTATGGAAGATTAGCTTCTTCACACACCTCCTTCCATCTTAGAAGTTCATTCCCATCTAGGTCAAGTATTTGAATTTCCCAGGCATAGCCGGAATTCGGACGTCAGAAACAGTGTCCAGGAGGAAACCACTGAAATGTCAGAGTGTATGGCAACCCATGTCAATTTGGGCGGATTTAATTTAAAATAGCTCAAAAACTTCCTTTCGTTTTTGAGATCTTGCAAAACTAAATAAAGCTGAACAAATCCCCCCCCCAAAAAACCCCTGACAAACATTTTTTGGTATATGGCAACCCTACTCTACCTAGAAGCAACCCTTGGTGTGATTGTTGGAGTGTTGGAACCAAGAGCAGCGGTGCAGCATTTGGGGGTGGGGAGCACAGGGCCAGTCGCCCCAGGAGCAAAATTGTTAGGGGGCATAAAATTTCAACACCCAGGGCTGCCTCAATGCAGCTTTGCGCTTCCATTCCTGGGCTCCATTGAAAACGGCTTCTCCATGGAAACCAGGAAGAGAGCTTTCCACACAATAGAACGACTCTTCTTTCCTTATCTCTATGGCTGCAATCTCTTGGTTAATGCGGACGCTGTTAGGCAGCAGAATGCATATGTGTATTCCATCTGTCTCCCTCTCTCCCACTCTACACGGCCCTGTGTGCTGGCAACCCACGTTATGCCACTGCCTGAGAGTCCAGGGTTCAAATCTCCACTCATCTATGAATCTTTGTGGGTGTGACCTTGGGGCACTCACTGTCTCTCACAACAACCCTGTGAGGTAGGTTAGGCTGGGAGTGAGAGACTGGCCCCAGCTCACCCAGTGAAGTTCATGGCTGAGTGGGGACTTGAACCCTGGTCCTCCAGAGCCTAGTCTAACCCTCTAATCACTACTCCACACTGGCTCTGTCAGCTCAACTCACACGGGTTCAAATCTCCACTGCCTCCTGAGCTGACAGCTGCAAAGAGGGAATCAGCAAGAGCCGTGGGCCACCCTGGCCAAATCTTAATAACTTCCATTCTGAAATATGGCAGGCTGATGCACAGGTGTAAATGTGGCTGGAGGGTTTTCCCTTTCTCCTCTCTTCCCGGACTTCGCCTCCTCTACCGTAGGAGCAGGAGGAGGAAGAGAAGGGAGTGGGTGGACTGGGGTACCCTTGTTTTTTGGAGAAGGAGGAGTGTGTGTGCATGTGTGTGCTAAAAATGGTGGCAGGAGGGGCTGTACTAATGGCTGTAAACTTGGGCTTTTTTTTGAGATGGAACTCAATGGAAGAAGAAGAGAAGAAGAGTTTGGATTGGATATCCTGCTTTACCACTACCCTAAAAGGTAAAGGGACCCCTGAACATTAGGTCCAGTTGTGACCGACTCTGGGGTTGTGGCGCTCATCTCACTTTACTGGCCGAGGGAACCGGCGTACAGCTTCCCGGTCATGTGGCCAGCATGACTAAGCCGCTTCTGGCGAACCAGAGCAGCGCACGGAAACGCCGTTTACCTTCCCGCCGGAGCGGTACCTATTTACTTGCACTTTGACGTGCTTTCGAACGGCTAGGTTGGCAGGAGCTGGGACCGAGCAACGGGAGCTCACCCCGTCGCAGGGATTCGAACCGCCGACCTTCTGATCGGCAAGTCCTAGGTTCTGTGGTTTAACCCACAGTGCCACCCGTGTCCCTTTATCACTACCCCAAGGAGTCTCAAAGTGGCTAAGATTCTCCTTTCCCTTCCTCCCCCACAACAAACACTCTGTGAGGTGAGTGGGGCTGAGAGACTTCAAAGAAGTGTGACTAGCCCAAGGTCACCCAGCAGCTGCATGTGGAGGAGCGGAGACACGAACCTCGTTCACCAGATTACGAGTCTACCACTCTTAACCACTACACCACACTGGCTCTCAGTTCTGGCACCCGTCTGGTGCTTCCCATTGCCAATATAAGAGAACAAGGCAGGTGTCTGTGGTGAGTTCTGGCACCTCTTTTTCTAACCACTTCGGGATTCGAGACATTCAGGACAAGGTCTCAAAGCCATGGTGTCTTAACATTTTCTTGTGACTGTCCCGTCAAAATCGGGTCACTTATAGTGTGTGCCTGAAGAGGTGTGTGAAGAAGGAATGAGGAACTTAAATTGATAGATCCATCAATCGCTACTTGTAGCTAATGGGAATCAGTGGCGTAGTGTGGGGGGTGCAGGGGGGGCAGGCTGCACCGGGCGCAACATCTGGGGTTAGGGCAAATCCACAGGTTAGGGGGCGCAAATCCACGGGTTAGGGGGCGCAAATTACTTGCCTTGCCCCGGGTGCTGACAACCCACGCTACGCCGCTGATGGGAATCCTACTCAGAGTAAACCCATTGTAATAGACGTGGCTGTGGCTAACTCTAGGTCACTGTGTTTTAGCAGGGGCTCCTCTGGGTATAAGTTGGCTTCATAGGACCCATGGAAATTATTTGAACCATTGCAGCAGAAAATGCACCCAGCACGCATATTGCACAAGAATGCATGCTGATTTGAGAAACTTCAGGCCCCACCTAGATCCACAAAACAGTTCAACCGCAATATGATCCATGCATTCCAAGAAAGCAATGTTGCACAGTTGGTGTGAACTTGATGCTACTAAATGATGGACGGTGATTCGACACAAGTTGCAGGGAGGGAACCCCAGCCCCCAGAGGAAGATCTTAATCAGATATCTTGAACACAGGGTGGTCAGGGTTAATGGGTGCAACTGGGGAGTGACAGTTGAGAAGGAGCAAAGATTTCATAAGTGGGGGGGTCAGAGCAGAAATCTAGATGGGGTATAAGAGGTGGGAGCGATTTAGGGCTCTTCATCCAACTTTGGCGCATTCGAACTCTCTTGTTCACCACCACCAAGGTAAGCTGAAGATTATGGGAAGCTTTCTTGGGTTGTTGTTGGGTAATACATTGGACATAGGGTGCTAAATCTTCTTGAGATTATCAGCTAGGGCAGGGACGAAAACTTGTAGTTTTTCCAGATGCTTGGGATTCCAATTGCCACCAGCCCCAGCCAGCATGGTCAATTGACAAGGATGACAAAGTCCAGCAACCTTTGGAGGATTGTAAGTTCCCCATCATTGCAGCTGCTCCTGCTCAATTCAAGGTGCTCACATTGGTGTTTAAAGCCCTGGATGTCTCACTCCCTAACTATCTCGAGGGCTGTCTCCTTCCATATAGACCTTCTGAGAGTTTCCCCAACCCTCTGGAGCAGATTTTTTTTGGGGGGGGTGTGTGGAAATGGAGAGCCTAGGGAAACAAGAAAGGAAAAGTTCTGTTATGCAAGTGGAGATTCTTGTGCTAACAGAATAACTTGGATGTGTCCAGACCAAGATATTTAAGAGTATCACCGGCATCATCTATAGATTTACATTTAACAACAACCATTTCCTTGCACCAATGCATTATGAAAACTCTCCATTTCTGAAGAAAACAGTTCCAAGGCTGTCCACTCTCTCTGCCCCTGGCTGTATTAGTCAATTTAACCATGTTTACTAGGTCTCCAGATTTTGCATATCCACTTGAGATATTTATCTTTCTATTATTGAGTTTTTCGAGTTTTGACAGATAGTTAGGCAGAAAGCATGTACCACCCTTTCTATTTTTCAAGGGAAAAAAGTGCTGGAACTCACCATGAATACTTCACTTGTTCTCTTATAATGACAATGGTGCCCACCTGACTTTTGCTGAGTTCCAGCTCAAAACCCCGCCTGTGTATTGCAATTTACGGCCAGATCTTTAACCAACTAAAAAACAAAAATAACACACAGGTCTGTTGGGAGTGCACATTCTGGGATTATTTCCAGTGCTTTTTTTCTGGGGGTACACAGGGGTACACATACCCCTAAACATTCTTGAATCTAGTTTTGGCCTCATTGAGGAGCAGTATTTAAATATGAGTAGGGAAATGAGAATACCCCTAAACAATTTTTTTAAAGAAAAAAAAGCACTGGTTATTTCCATTTCCCTTATTGCATCATGGCAAAAATACATTCTTTTAAGGTGGTTCACAATACATGTTGCATGCTTGCAGTAGAAACTTGGGTAAGTAGATAATGCAATTGATCAATATGTAAGTAGTTGTACATGTAAGCCATCTGAACAACACTTAAGCTAAATAAAAAATAGAATTCAAATGGAGAGCTGTCCTGTGTTAGGTAGGTCACATGGACACCTTATTCTTGATCCTGAAGAATCAGAGTTGAAAGGGACCCTGAGGATCATCTGGTCCCAAGATGGGGATCAAACCTGCAACCTTGGTGTTATCAGCAACACGCTCTAACCAACTGAAATACCCAGGCAGAGCCGCTCGTGTGTTCCTATGAATTCCCAGGTTGCCACCAGAAGCCCTTCGGAATGTCCAAGCCCAAGACTCAGTTGCAACAACTTATTGAACAATACATAGACCTCTACCACAGGTACTCTGGGAATTCTGACAGCCTTGACAAGCAGGCATTTAAGAAGATGCTGGACGAGCAGTTTCCTGACACTGATGAGGTGAGGGGGAGATAAGAGGAGGCAGGGGCAAATTCTGGCCACTCAAGGGCCTGGGACACCCATTGGCACCAATGTGCAAGTTTCCTTTGGCCACGTTAAGAGGGGAAGGGGCTGAAATCTCACCAGGTCTCTGCTTTGAATGGGCATCTAGGGATGGGCAGATGTGTTCAGTCTCTTCAGTCTTAAATTCCGTTCTCCCCATTTGCGCTGCATTTTTTTTAAAAAATGTTTATTGTAATTCTTTCCTACTAAACACATTTTTGTAAGCAATTCCCCCCAATATACACATTTTTGCAAAGCACCTTTCCCTAATATGCTGCATTTTTGTTTGTTATTATTGCATTTATATTTATATATATATGCACACTTTGCGCAACCTATGAAATTTTATACGTATTACTTGGCTGGGGAAATGCAACAATCACATCTGAAGTCTTTTATTCTCCATTTCCCCACCCCCAACACTGCAGTCTCCCTTGAAGCAACAAAAGAGAGACCAGCTCTTCCAGGAGGCAGACATAAACAAGGACGGCAAACTGAGTTTTCCTGAAGTGGGACGCCTGGTTGCAAAATTCGTTGCTGAAACTCATGAGAAACTCCGCAAGTAAGAAGGGCGTCCCCTTGGCCACTTGAAAAATGGCCCAGCTAATCCTCCAGGAGACATCAGAGGAGTGTTTGATACTAACCTCCCAAATATTCACAAACCCCTATCCCCATTCACTATCTTGGAATGTAATGCTTTGGCAACAGAATAAGAAATAAACATTAAGCTTGGAAATCATTTGGTGTCTTATTTCAATCTCAGTCTGACAAACTGCTGTCTTACTGGCTTTTCTATATTCAATCTCTTTCCTGGGAGACTATGGAAGATTAGCTTCTCCACACACCTCCTTCCATCTTAGAAGTTCATTCCCATCTAGGCCGAGTATTTGAATTTCCCAGGCATAGCCGAAATTCGGACGTCAGAAACAGTGTCTGGGAGGAAACCACTGAAATGTCAGAGTGTATGGCAACCCATGTCAATTTGGGCGAATTTAATTTAAAATAGCTCAAAAACTTCCTTTTGTTTTTGAGATCTTGCAAAACTAAATAAAGCTGAACAAATCCCCCCCCCCAAAAAAAACCGCTGACAAACTTTTTTGGAATATGGCAACCCTACTCTACCTAGAAGCAACCCTTGGTGTGATTGTTGGAGTGTTGGAACAGAGCAGTGGTGCAGTATTTGGGGGTGGGGAGCACAAGGCCAGTCGCCCCAGGAGCAAAATTGTTAGGGGGCATAAAATTTCAACACCCAGTGCTGCCTCAATACAGCTTTGCGCTTCCATTCCTGGGCTCCACTGAAAACGATGCAAACCAAGAAGGGACCTTTCCAGACAATGGAACGACTCTTCTTATCTCTACGGCTGCAATCTCTTGGTTGATGCGGACACTGTTAGGCATCTGAATGCGTATGCGTATTCCATCTGTCTCCCTCCCTCCCTCCCACTCTGCATGGCCCTGTGTGCTGGCAACCCATGTTATGCCACTGCCTGAGAGTCCAGGGTTCAAATCTCCACTCATCTATGAAACTTTGTGGGTGTGATATGGGGCACTCACTGTCTCACTGGGCGAAGTATAAATAATAATAATAATAATAATAATAATAATAATAATAATAATAATAATAATTATCAAATTTCGTCTGCCATTCTTCCTTTGTTGGTAACTGCTCCCTCCCTCCATTTCTGAGCAGCTGGAACCAGATCCAAGAACTGGCAGAACCAACAAATTCTAGTTTTTTCTCCATCCTCGTTCTCCTTACTGACATATCCAAGGGCAACACTGACACCTAGAAGAGAGGCAGTTGACAGGCAGGACAAACCCCAGGGCTGGCTGATAGTAAGAACACAAGTAGACTCCTGCTGAGAGCAGACTGGGACCTGGCAGACCAGGTTTCAAGCTCCCGGTCTGCTGTGAAGCTCTCTGCATGTGACCTTCAATATATTGAGTCCCCCTTCCTATCAGCGCACAGAAAACACATTGATTCTTCAGGCACACAGCAAATACATTTCCTTTGCTCATAACAACCGAGTTAGACATAACAATATGGTTAAAATCAACACCACACACAGGAAGAAGAAAGGAGAACTTGCAGATCACAAATTATTATTTTATTCCCATTTTAATAAATGTAATGGTGCCTAGGGGTAAGGAACCAGCCGAAATGGGTGTAGAATTGGGGGTATTTGCCACAGTTCTAGGCAGTGCTTTTTTCCTGGGGGTACGCATACCTCTAACCATTTTGTGAATCTAAGTTTGGCCTCATTGAGGGGCAGTATTTCAACATGGGTAGGAAAATGAGAGTACCCCTAAACTTTTTTTTAGGAAAAAAGCAGTAGTTCTAGACCTCACAGAAAGCAGACCTATAAGGAGTGCCTCACAGTGCCAACTTGAAATTAAAAAATGTTGGGCCCAGGTAAGCCCCGTCCTGCAGAATTGATCACATGTCACAGCGCATGCAGACCATTTGAATGGAAATGCCCATCGGCTTGGGGTGCATGCTGGCCCCTTCACATATTTTATTGGGGAGGCAAAGGGACCTCAGCCCCTAGGAGTTGGCTCCTTCTTCCCAGGGCTGGATTTAGGTTTGATGAAGCCCTAGGCTACTGAAGGTAATGGGGCCCTTTATATGCCCAGCTGTCCTTTGCCAACAACAAATTGTCACTCTTTTTTGTGTTGAATATATGCTATATGGTAATGTATGGACCCAATAGGTATCTGAAGCCATTTGCACATGTTGTCCATGCAGAATGTAGGCACCCTATATATAGAAATGAGCAAACCAGTGATATTTTAGGGAGCAGGCTAACAGGCGGGGCCCATCACTTACATTATGGGTGTCATGGTCTGGTTCACGGGTGATCGAAATCCCGGCTGTGGATGTCAGGGGCAAGATGGCAAGGTGGGAGCAGGAATGGGAGTCCAGAAGCCAGGAGTCAGGAAGCCAAGAGTCCAAGGGTCAGAGAGTCGGGAGTCAAGAAGCCAGAGGTCTGAGGGTCAAGAAGCAAGGAGTCACAAAGTCAAGGGTCCAAGGGTCAAGGAGCCAAATGCAGCAGGGCAGGGAATGCTGACCTTATATCCCTTCCTGGCTCTTGCTACCAGGTGCTGTGAGTTACCAATCGGACTCACCTGTGCGGCTGCACCTTGCCTCTTCAGAACAAACTTAGGAAGGCCCCTGTCCTGCTAAGTCCTACTGGTCCCAGGGCCTGGCTCCTGCACGCACACCTGACAATAGGAGCCTACACAACACAAAACACGGTTGCTGTATGCTGTTTTTATTTTATTTGTTTTTTATGCTATATTTTGGAAATGTACATCCACTCCCCCCCCCCTTTAATTTTTTGGGGCCCCTAAGAGAGTGGGCCACCAAAACTGTAGCTTGTTTAGCTTATACGTAAATCTGGCACTGCTCCTATGCCTCACAGGGCCCGTAGATGTGGTGCTGGTAAATTCCATGCCATGTCTGGCCAGGACTTGCAGGCAGGAATGTCTACCCAACCCTGAGTCGTGCTGGTGCATGAATCTCTCAAGTGAAAACAACACCCCAAAATCCATCGTTGATGAGCTAAGCTGTGTGCAGAGGAGGGTGACGAAGATTACAAAGAGCCTGGAAACCAAGTTTTATGAGGAACAGTTGAGGGAGTTTGGTATGTTTTAGCCTGGAGAAGAGAAGACTGAGAGGGGATGTGATAGCCATCTTCAAATATTTCAAGGCCTATCTCATGGAAGATGGAGCAAGCAGAGGTTGGATGGTCACCCGTCAGGGATACTTCAGTTGTGATTCCTGCATTGCATGGTGTTGACCTCTGTGACCCTTGACATCCCTTCCAGCCCTACAATTCCTATTGGGAAAGATGCTTAGCCATAATATGTGCGTTAGGTCAAACTGCAATGGGTGTATTAGGAGAAAGCATGTTCTCATTAAAGGAGAGCACGTGTTGCGGATGGGGCCAAGCAAAGCACCCCATAGTTGCCAGGCAGGATAGATTGAAGGGGCCTGGCTTGGATTGGTGGTTGGTGTTGCTGGGGTAAATTTGATGTTGCCAATTTGGGGGTGGGAACAGAGGTTATTTAAGCACGGTTCACAGCAAGCTGCTTTCTCTATCGCTGTGGGCACTGGATCACCCGCCCGCCCTCCCTTGTTTGGGCTTGTGCTTTGACCTTGCTATGCCTGTCATGGGGTCGTCTGCCTTGGTGCAGGGGCCTGGTAGGAATTTTTCCATTTGGCTGATTAGTGTGTGCCATTTGGTTTTTGCCGACTGCGTAGCAAATCGTCACAACTTTTAAGGTTGGCGGTTAGGCATTGGTTTAAATTGGTTGGTGGAGGGGTATGGATTGGCTGTGCCTGCCCCTCCAAAGCTGCTGCTGTGCGGGAATTCTGTTAAAGGAATTCAGGGGCTTACCATCCTTTCGTCTAAACCCCTGGAATCGGGTTTGGGCCGCATAAGCCCCTGGGAGCATGCGGGGAGAAGCTGAGGGTCTGTGCCGCAGCTCCAGTTATCCCTGATCTTGTTCCTCCACACTGGCTTTCGCTGGGAATCTGGGAATCAGTGCTGTCCCCCAAGGCGGGGGGGACGGGACAGATAGTCTTAACCAATGCCTAAGCAACCACTCACAATTTGTATGTTTAATAAAGTTGTGGCCAAAATTATGCCAAAAACCTTAAACAAAAATTTATGAGTGATGTGTGAGTTATTGGGGTAGGGGTGTTTTGGGGGACCTCAGCAATCAAATGGAGATGGGTTTTCATGGGGACTTCAGCAAACAAATAAATCACCCGCTGATGTGGAAAATACGGTATACAGAACGGAAGACTGGAGAAATAAGGAACTGGAATTGGTAGATAAGCCCATCCCTCGTTGCAGCCAATAGTTGTTCTTGCCTCAGAGAAAGCCTATTGGCATGAATAGACATGAATGACTCAGGTCTATTCACTCCAGTAGGTTTCCACAGAGTGTGAGTTGGTTGCACGTAACCCACTGATCTCATTTCATCACAGCTGCAAAAAATTTTTGCCCAGCATGAAAGGTTGCACAACGGTTAGTGCTGCTTCCAAGAAGTCCCAGGGCCACCCATGCTCTCAGCTGCAAACCGTTTTAATTAATTTATTTTCCTTACATTCTAGGAAGCATAGAAAGAAAAAATATTGCGGTTGTCGAAAGTACACTTGAAAGAAACGAACTGACATAATGTAAAATCGGCAGCTGATAAAAACCTGAAGAAAAGCACCATAAAAAGTAGGAGATATATATATATATATATATCAAATACACACACCTACACCTACCACTGCGGTGTATCGCATAGCCAAAACATATCCACCAGGCAAGTAAGCATGTTATTCATCCCCTCAGTATGGATGAGTTAAAAACAAATTACAAAATTTATACATAAAAATTCAAATGTATTTTACTGTTTTAGATATACCGTATATCACGTGAAAAGGAAAGGTGTGCCCACATCAAACAAAACTTATTGTATAGCGATAACAGGGGTTCATAGAATCATAGAGTTGGAAGGGACCCTGAGAAGCATCTATCCCAGTGGTTCTCAACCTGTGGGTCCCCAGATGTTGTTGGACTACAACACCCATCGTCCCTGACCACTGGTTGTGCTGGCTAGGCATGATGGGAGTTGTAGTCCAACAACATCTGGGGACCCATTCTAGCCCAACCTCCTGGAATGCAGGAATACAATGCAGCTGTCCCATACGGGGATTGAACCTGCAACCTTGGTGTTACCATCACTACGCTCTAACCAACTGAGCTACGCTGATATTGTTCTTCAATATTTGTAAATGTTATAAACTCAGACCACACCACAGTAAACATATCTTTCTCAATCTGACCCTGTACCATAGGAGCAGGGCTGTCTTTAGCATGTGTGCCACCGTGGTGCAAAGATCCACCCAGCACCCCCAAATTGACTGTTATTGAGCTTTTTTTGGGAGGGGGGAAGCCAAAGTTGTTGACGTTACGTAGTAACAGAGTGATGGGGCGGGGTTTACCTGGGGCCCACCCCAATATTTTATTTTGTTCAGTATTTTTATTCAGCCCTGCTGTGTATAACCCTCAGCTTGTTTGTTGATTTTCCTAAAAGCACATTGCGCAGTCCCATACCGCTTGGTACCAATTTGACAGTGTAGCGCCTGAGAAATATTTTCAGTGCCTAACTATGGGCTTATCCACACCTACCTTTTGCCCAGATCTGCACTTAGAAGCTCCACATCAGAGCGTTCTGTTTTTGCCCCTCAGCTTCTGCCGAAAAGCTGCTCTTTAGAGTTCCATCGGAGCAAACTTCAATTTGGGTTTTCCATTTACTCCGATTGAGCTTTAAAGAGTGTGTTTTTGTGGGGAAATCCCTGGTAGCAAAAAATAAAGGGTGCTTGGACAGGGAGCTTCTAAGTGTGGACCATGTCCGGGAAGAGTAGAGGAAAACTAAGTGTGGGTAATAACAATAACAACAACAACAACAACAACAACAACAATTTATTTGCACCCCGCCCATCGGGCTGGGTTTCCCCAGCTACTCTGGGCAGCTTCCAACAAAAATTAAAAATACATTAAGTCCTATAACGCTTCTTGCAGCTTGTAACAGATGTCCAGCATGCTCCTTACTGCGTAAGTCTACGTTGCCTTCTGTAGAAAAACGCAGTGAAACCAACTGTGGTTCAATCTGTCGCTTTGTTGTTTTATTCATTTCGGTGAAAACGGATAACCCAAATGCTTTCACCTTTAGGAAATCCCACCATGCATGGAAATACCGTAAGTAACAGGAGTGGCATCCTTGCTAACAGTTTGGTGAGGATCCTGGGTGAATCACTGCGAACTTTCTAGGGGGCCAAACTCCACAGATTTATTAATTTCAAAACCCATTCCTGGTTCCTCACTGAAACCGAATTGAAAGGAGGCTTCACCCAGAGTTTGCTCCATTGATCAGACTCATTTCTTGTTCCCCTTTGATATTTTTAAAAGAATCTTAAGAACCTACAAAGGACCTTCACAAGATTCCACCCTCCTCCACTTCATTATCAGATATTGCTATTTCTTTTTCCAGAAAGGAAGAGTCGTCTACTGGCTACTTTTTGTGCGGAAAAAACCAGCTGGATTTGTCGGAGTTTTACAAAGCTTTCAAAAGGATTGCCTCACAGGCTGTGCAAACAAGGTGCTGGAAAATGACAGAGCCTGACCGGCCGTAGCAGGGGGGAAAACCCCTACAGCGGTGTGCAGCTGAAGGAAGAACACAGATATCTTAAGCAAGAGGTGAGTGGTGCAAGAGGGAGATGGCTTGAGAAGGATCAAAGGTTTTGCAACTAGGGTGGGTGGGAGCAGGGATCTGGACAGGGACTATAAGAAGAGGGGCTGTCATTGGGCTCACCACCACACCTTGGCTCATCCTAGCTCTCTCGTTGATCACCGACCGAGGTAAGCTGGAGAAGAACAGGAGGCCTTCTTGTGCTGCTTTCAGGTTTTAGCTTTTGCATTGGACGTGGGGTGCTAAATCTTTTTGAGGGTAGCAGCTTGGGCAGGGATGCAAAACACGTGTCTGTCTGTCTGTCTGTCTGTCTGTCTGTCTGTCTGTCTGTCTCTCTCTCTCTCTCTCTCTGTGGATACCAGCTGCTGTTGGACACCAACTCCCAGGCCTCCCCATCTCTAGATAGTCCTCCATGCAGAGAGCATGTTAGAGAGGAGTATTTCTCCTAGACGGACGTGGTGACGTTGATGGGCTCTATCTTCCATCATTCTTGACCATTGGCTATGCTGGCTGGCACTGATGGGAGGTGAGCCCATCTGGAGGGCACCATACTAGCTACCCTGGCTCTAAGGCAGGTTTCCCCAAACTATTTCTCGCCAGCTGTTTGGCACTGCAACTCCCATCAGACCTAACACTGTGGCCAATGGCCAGGGATGATGGGAGCTGAAGTCCAAACAACGGGAGGACACCTGGTTGGGTTAGGCTGTCTTAGAGCAGAGGCAATCATTTTGGTGTTCTCCAGATGTTGCTGAACTCTGACACTCATCAACCTTGAGCATGGACCATTGACCACTGGAATTGGGAGTCTTAACAGCATCTTGAGGTTCACCAAATTGACTCTGCTTGCTCTGTGGTAGCCTTTCTCTAACTTGGCACCATCTAACTGTTTTGGACTACAACTCCCATCTGCCCTGACATCACGACCCTTGGCCAGAGCTGATGGGAGGGAGCTGGATTCCAAAACATCTGGAGGGCAGAAAGGCTGTCCTAAAAGGATTCAGATGGACACCTAGCAGCTGGTGCGAAGAGGTTATGTTCTCCTGATTACGTTTCCTTACTAAGCTAGCATTCTCTGCATTCTCTTGTCTTGAGCAGATTCTTTGCAAGTGTAGGAGACAGTAGAAGCTAATGCTGGTGGCAGCAAAGGGGTAAGAGAGGAGCGTGAGATGCTTTGCCTCATGACCCCAAATATCTTAGCTCAGGTGTGGGCCACCTGCTGCTCTCCCAAGGTTGCTGAACTAGAACTCCCATTATCCCTGCTCATCGGCCATGCTTGCTTTTGGATCTGAGTTGGACTCCAGAAACATCTGGAGGGAGAAGGATTCCCTACACCTGATTAGCTGATATTGGAAACTTGACACTTTCAATTTGAGAGAGGGTGTGTGTGTGTGTGTGTGTCAGGCAACAAAATGGCTGGACTTAGCTTTGGTGTGAATTCAGAAATAAGGGTGCGTCCACCAGGGGTGGCAAAACCAGGGTGTTCTCCAGATGTTGAGAGAGACAGCCCAACACCCATGTTTATATTTCCATTTCACTTACTATGACACCCCAAAATTTCATTATTTTAAGACAAGCCCAAAATTGCATGTCTGCATTAGAGAATTAAGCAGCTTTTAAGTAACTTAAATGAACAAGTTAAGTAATAAGATTCAAATAATGTAGGACTCTATTCCTGACCCAGCAGGGCGCCTCTTGCGTTTTTAAGAGTGAAGGAGGTCTCTCATCTTCATGGCCTGACTGTGGGCTTCCTGGTGGAATCTGATAGGGCTCTTCTTACGTTCATATGTCTATCTAGGTTGCCAACCGAAAACCTTCAAAATGTCCAAGTCCAAGACTCAGATGCAAGTCCTGGCTGATCAGCTGATTGACGTTTTCCACAAGTATGCTGGGCAATCTGACACCCTCGACAAGCAGGAGTTCAAGAAGATGATCCTCGAGCAATTTCCCGACTGCGTTGAGGTGAGGTGGAGAGGAGAAGGGCATGGGCAACTGCCGGGCACTTAAAGCCCAAGCTGGCACATTGGCATTAAGGTGCAGGGTATGTTAAGATGGCGAGGGACCAGCGTCTCCCCAAGACAGTGTTTTGAAGCATGTTCAGATGAAAGGAAAGTTTACTTAGGGATGAGTGGATATGTCCATTTCAGTCCCTCTCATGTCCTCCTTTCCCAATCTGAAATTCAGTTCTCCATCCAGCTTTTAAAAAGTATTCTCCTGCTATCTACGAATAAACACAATTTAAAATGCATTTTTGCAGAATACACACCTTTTTTTTTTGCAAAGCAATCTTCCCTGTTAGAATGCATTTTTTTTCCACGTTACTGTAGTTTAATGCATATACTTTTATATACTTGGTACCTATTACTTGGCTGGAGAAACGCATTGCCAAATCCTGAGAACTGAGGATTTCAAGTGATGCCTGGGTTCTGAGTTGCGGACTGCTTGGGAAAGTGGTGGTTTGGTAGATTTGCCTTAAAATGTGAATTGGATCAAATTTCTCCCCCTTCCCTAAGTGTGTGTGTGTGTGTGTGTGTGTGTGTGTGTGTACACACACACTTGTACACACACGGCTCCGTCTCTGCTCACTCATCTTGCCAAACCCTCACAGCTCCTTCCACCCCCAACAGGGAAGGTGCAAAAGATAGGGGAGTTCAGGCTTACTAAACCTACAAGGTAAGCCCCTCCCCACTCCATTAAGCAGCTCACCTGGGCTGGCCTGCCATTCCTCACCCTGCAGTTCGTGTGGCCCCCTATCAGTGGCTGCTCCAAATGCGGAGCATGTTGACATTCTACATTTTGCTTTATATAGGAAGATAGATATGGGGAAGTTGCAGGAGGTAGCGGGGTTCAGGACCTCTCAACCACCTCAAAACAATGCCTCTGAGTAGAGTCTGGTTTCCGGATCATGCCAAAAGCCTGTCTAGTCTAGAATCCTTTTCTCAAATACGCCAATGGGAAGTTAGCCTGAAAGCAGGATGTGAGTCTGGTTCTGAGTTAAACGCCCACCGATGTTACTCTGTGTTAATTTCATTCTGCTAATCTGAACTACAACTTCCATCCATCTCAGTAAGGTTGCTTAATGGCCAGGGAGGATGGGATGTAGTTTGTTTTCTCCTGCCCTAGAGAGTAGGACGTGAACCAATGGCTTCAAGTTATAAGAAAGGAGATTCCGACTAAACAGAAGGAAGAACTTTTTGAGAGTGAGAGCTGTTTGACAGTGGAACGGTTGCCCTTAGGAGGTTGTGAACTCTCCTTCCTTGGAGGTGTTGAAGCAGATGTTGGAGGGCCATCTGGATGCTTTAGCTGAGATTTCTGCATTGCAGGGGGGGTGGACTAGATGATCCTTAGGGTCCCTTCCAACTCTACAATTCTATGATTCTAGTCTAATAGTGCCAGGAGGGCCACAGTTTTGTTTTCTGATGGTCTGATAGCAATAAACTTCTACTCTCAATCCCTACAGTGTCCACGTAAGAAACAAGCGAAGGAGCAACTCTTTAATGAGCTGGACACAAACAAGGACAACGTAGTGAATTTTGAGGAATGGACCCGCCTGGTTGGAAGATTCCTCCATTGCTCCCATGAAAAGTTCCACCAACAACATGGCGGACAGCAGCAGCAGCAGCAGCAGCCACAACAACAGTGAGAAGAAAACCCAGCAAATCCTTCGGGAGATGGTGCTCAGGGGCATGTGGGATGACAACCTTCGTGACACCCACCCCCTCCTTCCTATATTCTCTAGCTAGGAATGGAAACTTTTGACAATAAAATAAGAAATAAATATTTCACTTGGAAATCCTCAGACGTGTCATTTCTTCCCAACTTCGGCAAGCTGTTGTCAAATGGGCTTTTCTGCACGGTGTTCAAGCTCTTCTGTGGGAGAGGACAAGAGAGTTGCATTTTCACCTACCTTATAAGTTCATTCATAGAATCATAGAGTTTGCTGTGGAAGGGTCCCTATACCAAGAAGCACCCCCTGCTGTGGTGGTTGCATCTTAGGACCTGGGAGACCAGAGTTCAGATGTCCACCTAGCCGTATATCTTTGTGGGTGTGACATTGGACTGTTTCACTGTCTCTCAGCAGAACCCAGCATGCATGGGTGGTTGTCAGGATGGTAGATAGATGGTAGATAATTTTATTACGGTCGGAGACCAGCTTATTGTCAGGATGTAACTAGGAGGGGTAGAACCATGCATGGTCATCTTGACCTTAAGAGCCAAAGGCCGATGGGTGGGACCAACTAATTCTAAGACTTCCCCATACTTCTCTCTGCTGAGTTCCGTGGGGCTGGTGCCCATTGCAACCAATGGGGCTAGCAGCAAGTGCAGGCTAAACCAAATAATTCTAGCTTAAATCCCCAAATTTTAAAGCCCCCAGTCTTCCTGATGCCATCTGGATGTGAACTCACATTCTCTCAGCGTAACCTGCAGTGTGTGTGTGTGTGTGCGTGTTTCCCAGGATATAACAGGGAGGGGGAGAACCACGTGTGGCCGCTTTGAGCTGCTGGGAAGGAAAAACGGGACACACATGTATTAATAGGGAGACCAACTAAGGGCTCATCCAAACATCTAGGCTCTGTGTCCGAGCATTTCTGTTTGTTTGTTTGCCTTTTGCTCCAGTGAATCCGAGCAAACGACAATACAAGGAAAACCTGAATTGCTGTTTGTTCCAATTGAGCGTTAAAGAGCGGGTTTTCCTGGCGAAAGCTTCGGGGTGGGGGTGAGAAGCGCCCAGACACAGAGATTTAAAGTGCAGGCCCAGAAAGAGAGTGGTAAAAGATAAGTTTGGATGAGCCCTGTCTAGTTTTGTCCCCACCCTCCTCTTCCCTACTGAGTTATTCAAGAGGCAACACTAGTGAGGTAGGAAAGTTTGGGGGAGGGGAAATCACACCTGACAACCAATGTGTTTCAGATAGCACATGGGTAAAGGTAAAGGGTAAAGGGACCCCTGACCATTAGGTCCAGTCATGACCGACTCTGGGGGGCAGGAGAATACAAGAGAGCAGCATCTGGGTTTGCAAACATCAGCAGGAGTGGCAGATGATGAGGACAGGAGGCCACAGATTGGAGGGGTTTCTTTGTGCATCCTGTTTCGGGTCAGGCTGGGAAATGGCCGAGTAGTGGGATGAAGATGGAGAGGAAGGCGACAGATGCCACAGAAGAGATTGTTTTTTGAAAGCTGTGAAGATTTCCAAAATCTATCCCCTGGATATAGGAGTTTTGGATTAACTTCTCATTTTTTCTTCAGCACGCATTTGGGATCTTGGGATCTTGGAAGGGTAATCTTACAGGGCGGAAACATGACTGGGGGTCTGTGGTTGTTGTTTTCCCAGAATGCATCTGGGTCAGGGCCCAGAGGCATTATGGGGTAGTGAAGATGGGGGTAGCTGTGGCCATCTTCCCAAGCACTTCTCCTTTCCCCCCGAGCTCTGAATAAAGGAGGGTCTGCTTTGGAGCCTGCTCGGTTGGCTATGCTATGAAGTCCCCGCTTTGGGGCTTCCAAGCACCAAATCACCTAAGGTCATTTGCAACATCCGCTGATTGGCAGGTGTGGGGGGGACCACCCACCTGTCAAATTTGGTCCGTGAGGCAGGATCTGATAATTATTATTATTATTAAGCAACTACTCTATAAAGGTAAAGGTACCCCTGCCCGTACGGGCCAGTCGTGTCTGACTCTAGGGTTGTGCGCCCATCTCACTTAAGAGGCCGGGGGCCAGCGCTGTCCGGAGACACTTCCGGGTCACGTGGCCAGCGTGACGAAGCTGCTCTGGCGAGCCAGCACCAGTGCAGCACACGGAAATGCTGTTTACCTTCCCGCTATAAAGCGGTACCGATTTATCTACTTGCACTTAAGGGTGCTTTCGAACTGCTAGGTGGGCAGGAGCTGGGACCGAATGACGGGAGCTCACCCCGCCGCGGGGATTCGAACCGCCGACCATGCGATCGGCAAGCCCTAGGCGCTGAGGTTTTACCCACAGCGCCACCCGCGTCCCACAGCAACTACTCTATTCCAAACTTAAAAATGGAAAGCGTAATGCTGGTGGTCAACAAAAGAGGTTTAAAGACTGTCTCAAGGCAAATCTTTAAAAATGTAGTATAAACACTGTGTTCTCGAAGCCACAAACATGAGTCTGACCAAACTGCGGGAGGCAGTGGAAGACAGAAGTGCCTGGCGTGCTCTGGTCCATGGGGTCACCAAGAGTCAGACACGACTAAACGACTAAACAACAACATAAACACTGCTAAGTGGGGTCGGCTTTGGAGACATTCGAATTCAGGATGCAAGGGAGAAACGTGCTAAGAGGAAGCCAGGCTGGGCAAATCCACACCATGATCCGCTCCCGCCTGGAAACTAATGTCCCCACTGTGGAAGGACATGTGGGTCCAGAATTGGCCTCCACAATCACTCATTGTTAAAACTGTGTTTATGGAAGACAATCTTACTTGGCTACGAGTGATCGCCAAATAACGATAACGATAACGTAACGGTAACGATAACGGTAACGCTATCGATAACGGTAACCATATTGATAACATCGATAACGATAACGATATCGGTAACGATAACGATAACGGTAACAATAAGAGCTGATAACTATAACGGTTTCGATAACGGTTACGGTTACGGTTACGGTAACGATATCGATATCGGTAACGATCGGTAACGGTAACGGTAACGAAACCCAATGTAACACTGTGACACCAGATGGCGCTGCAGTTTTTTCAGAGCATTTTCAGAGCGTATTTTATAGCTGTGTAAATGCAGCCTTCGAAGGTGGAAAGGCAAGTGGAAAGGCAAGCTCGGGTACTTGTTGGTTTGTACTCCTTTTCGTGACGAGGGACGTGGGTGGCACGTTGGACCACAGAGTCTGGGACTCTTTACCTTTACCTTTTAGTGACCAGCTTGAACGGAAATAGTTAGAGGACAGGAGGGGTCAGAAATTGCTGGTCTCTTAGCTGAGCTGATACTGAGCTGAAGTCTCTCATCTCCCTTTACTGTAGTCTGATGGAATGTGTGTTTTCAGAAGGCACTTGAAGAAAAAGCCCGTTTTACTGCTGTCTCTCCCTTTGCATTTGCTTCCAGTTTGGGCTGATATTTGGGCCAAGGAAAGGGCTTCCAGCTGCAGTCTGCTTAGTCTAAAAATTGCCACCTTGTGCAATTTCGACAGACCAACCCACCCAACTTCTCTTGCCAAACCCAAGAGGACAAAGAAAAACAACCTGGGCAAAAACAAGAGGGACAAAATCAGTTTGAGGGAATGGGTGACTGCTTGCCTGGAAAACTCATTGCTTTCCCCTTCAAAGAAAGGTGAGGAAGAGGGTGGACGCCATCTTAAGCAGTCAGGGCTTTCCTCAAAGAATCTCGGGAACCGTAGTTTGCCAAGCAGGCAGAAGGTTGTTGGGAGAACCTGTTTCCCCTTACAGAGCTACAATTCCGGGACTGGTTTAACAGCCAATCCATCTTCCCATGGAACTCTGGGAGTTGCACTCTGGGAGGGGTCCTCCTAACAACTCTCAGCACCCTTGACAAACTACAGTTCCCAGGATTCTTTTTTTTTGGGGGGGGGGGAGAGGCCAGGAGTCCTTAAGGGGGTATGATACTGCTTTTAATGTACAGTGCAAATGGAGACCCATTTAACATTTGTCTTAAGTGTCTTTCGCTTTTAATTAATGTCACCCTTATTTTGTCTTACTGAACTGTTTTAGTCTTTTGCATAGAGAGGCCAACAAATGTTAATAATGATGGCTGGCATCCGTCATCTCAGGAGACAATGAAGGAGGGTGCCTTTGGGGGTGAGGTCAAGCTGTTGGAAGGGAGAGACATGTTTCGCTGAAGCTGGGGCAGATGAAGGCATCTGGTTGTGCAATTATTGCAGATGAACGATGGCATTGTCACTCTGAGCTTCTCCCAGCCGTCATTTCTCCTCTGGTCACTGCTATCGATACATGACTTGACCGCCTGTCTCCAGGCACTGTGGTTATCTGCAAGGGATTCCCAACCGGCAGGGTTGATTTTGCAAGCCTTCATGTCATGTTTGCCTGCCAATAATAATAATAATAAACAACAACAACAACAACAACAACAACAACAACACTTGGTTCTGAGTGAATGAATCTTTATTTGCATCAGCCACTGGCCTTAGCAATAAAACAACAATACAATATACAAATAAAAAGTCAATTATGTAAAATACAGTTCAGGGTTTTGGATCAATAGTCAAATAGTGGAAAAAATGACACTTGGTTCTAGCCTGGCCTTTTTCTCTCAACTCTGTGCTGGGCTGCTCTTTCTAAACCTTCCTGTTAAGAAACTGGTCGAAACTTGAGACACTTCCAGCAGTAACATCCCTCCTGTCCCTGATCGATTGCCTCCTTGCCTCTTGCAAAACGGGTTCCTCAAGATATCTTGCCTTTGGGTTTGGACACACAAGGGCTGGCACAGAACAACCCGTCTCCCTGGGAAGAAAGAGGTGAGGCCATGAAACTTTGTCCGAACGGGACTGTGCAGAGTTTTGAGAAAAGCACCACTTTGTGCTTATTGTCCCAAGAGCAGATGCTGTTAGGGGTTGGCTCCAGGAATAGGGGAAAGAGACTAGGAAGCTGACTCAGGCTGAGTCATGCCGCTGGTCCTTCCAGCTTGGTATTGTCTCAGCATTGACTGGCGCCCGCTCTCTAGGGATTCAGGTGGGGTGTTTGTGTTTTCCATCCCTGCCTGGGCTTTTTGCAGGTGCTCTACCGGTGAGCCACAAAATACAGATCCCAGCCTTCGTAATTCTGAATGAAGAACTGATTTACATAGGCATCTGCTGCCATACCTTAAATCAGGGGTGGGCACTTTTTTGTTTTGCTCCCTGTGGCCCCAAAGTTCCCCTTTCATGCTGTCTGGATACAGGAGACAGGCAGGGACCCTGCGGCAGAAATAGCAACAGGTCTTCATCCTGCCGTGACCCCAGACCACTAACTGTCATGGTCCGGTTCACGGGCGATTGAAGTCCCGGCTGGGGACGTCGGGACCGGGGGCAAGATGGTGGGGTGGGAGCAGGAACGGGAGTCCAGAAGCCAGGAGTCAGGAAGCCAAGAGTCCGAGGGTCAAAGAGCCAGGAGTCAAGAAGCCAAGGGTCTGAGGATCAAGAAGTAAGGAGTCACAAAGTCAGGGTTCGAGGATCAAGAAGCAAGGAGTCAAGGAGCCAAACGCAGCAAGGCAGGGAACGTGTTGCTGTGGCAAAGAGCCGAAGGGAAATGCTGACCTTATATTCCTTCCCGGCTCTTGCCACCAGGTGCTGTGAGTTACCAATCAGCCTCACCTGTGCGGCCGCGCCTTGCCTCTCCAGAACAAACTTAGGAAGGCCCCAGTCCTGCAAAGTCCTATTGGTCACAGGGCCTGGCTTCTGCACGCACCCCTGACACTAATCTTCTGCTCCTGCCTTAAGTGGCCGCAGTGTGAGAGGGTGACTTCTTGGTTCCCCCCTCCCTTCTGTTGGTTTTCCAGATTCTTCCTTTATAGCACAATCCTGTCTGTATTTAATACAAATCAGGGTCTGTCATTGTGCATCTGCGCTTGATTCACAGTCACGCTGCATGGTGGGCTTTGTAATCCTACAGCTGTTGGTGTTGTTCTTTGAAAGCCATGGCCCAGGTCTTCAACAAAGGGCTTTTTGTGGGTTCTGTCTGGTGGTGGCGGTACGAATATAAGTGAACACAATAGAACTCCCATGTTCAATTATTATATCGCTGAAAACTCAATTCTGGGAGGCAGAGAAAAGGGGCAAGGGAGCTGCTGCCTTCAGGCCCTGCATGCGAGTTCCTTGGAGGAATCTGGTCAACCATGACTGGATCCCCAACCTTTGTAGAGTTGTGTGTGTGTGTTTGAGGTTGAATCCTGACTTAGGGGGCAGGAGACAGGCGGGTGTGGAAGACCTGAATGGGGTAACTGTGCCCCTGAAGGACCAGGTGCACAGCCTGGGAGTCATTTTGGACTCACAGCTGTCCATGGAGGTGCTGGTTAATTCTGTGGTAGGGCAGCTGTTTATCAGCTCCATCTGGTACGCAGGATGAGACCCTACCTGCCCGTGGACTGTTGAGTGGTGCATGCTCTGGTTATCTCCTGCTTGGACTACTGCAATGAGCTCTATGTGGGGCTACCTTTGAAGGTGACCCGGAAACTATAACTAATCCAGAATGCGGCAGCTAGACTGGTAACTGGGAGCAGCTGCCAAGACTACATAACACCGGTCTTGAAAGACCTACATTGGCGCCCAGTACGTTTCCAAGCACAATTCAAAGTGTTGGTGCTGACCTTTAAAGCCCTAAACGGCCTCGGTCCTGTATACCTGAAGGAGTGTCTCCACCCCCATCGTTCCCTCCCTGCGAGAAGCCAAGTTACAGGGAACCAGGCAGAGGGCCTTCTCGGTGGTGGCACCCGCCCTATGGAATGCCCTCCCATCAGATGTCAAAGAGAAAAACAACTACCAGACTTTTAGAAGACATCTGTTTAGGGAAGCTTTTAATGTTTGATGCATTACTGTATTTTAATATTTTGTTGAAAGCTGCCCAGAGTGGCTCAGGAAGCCCAGCCAGATGGGTGGGGTATTATTATTATTATTATTATTTATTATTATTGTGATCCAGCTGAGATCTTCTTATGTCCACTGCCACGATTGTCCTCAGCGCTAGCTGATAATGTATGGAAGTTCTCCAGACTTGAACATCTAAATTAGCTGGGGAAGAGCTTGCTAGAGCCCACATCATGTTACTGTGTGACCTTTACAGAAGCTTACAATTACATGTGGACCCAACGGCAACAAAACATTGCATCATCAACATGCTACATAACCAGTTGAATCCCCCCCCCCCCCCCCGCACCAGAACAAACCAATCCAAACATGGGCAGACAATCAGTGCAGGTGACTTACAACAGCCAGTTATGTAGGGGGGAAATCAGACACACTCAGATACAAGCAAACATGGAGAATTTATGAATGCCACCCTTTTTGATCCTTGCTCATTAGCACCGCACGATTCTATTCGGTGACCTTCAACAGGACTAGGGCATTGGACACCCATAATCATCCTTGAATCCCTTGCTTGATTTGATTCTGATTTAGATTCAGCCACCTGACCGATTGACCACCTTTTGGAGCAAGCTACCTTCGCGGTGAGTATGGTATTTTTCTTTCCTACAGCCAGGGGATCTCTTGGGATCTCTGTTTGGTGGATATTGCAAATTTTATGACATTGCAGGTGCAACTGCGTGCTCTGTGTGAGCTCTCACCCTTGGCTCTTCTTGATAAACATTGGAGCAGAGCAAGTATTTCTGACATAGTTTGAAAAGGCCAAAATTGGTTAAGGAAGACATTTCTCTCTCCCCAAATAATCTTTATTAGTTTTTCAATTAGATACTCCACATACACATATTGTATTACATTTTACATTTATACTTGCTCTTCAGAGCTGACTTTCCTCCTTCCTTCTTCTGGTTTTTTATATCACATATAATTTTATCACATTATTTTCTTCCATTTTATATCTTGTTATTCATTTTCCATATTTGTCCATAGTGTAAAGGTAAAGGTAAAGGTACCCCTGCCCGTACGGGCCAGTCTTGACAGACTCTAGGGTTGTGCGCCCATCTCACTCAAGAGGCCGGGAGCCAGCGCTGTCCGCAGACACTTCCGGGTCACGTGGCCAGCGTGACGAAGCTACTCTGGCGAGCCAGAGCCGCACACGGAAATGCCGTTTACCTTCCCGCTAGTAAGCGGTCCCTATTTATCTACTTGCACTTTGATGTGCTTTCGAACTGCTAGGTTGGCAGGCGCTGGGACCGAGCAACAGGAGCGCACCCCGCCGCGGGGATTCGAACCGCCGACCATGCGATCGGCAAGTCCTAGGCGCTGAGGTTTAACCCACAGCGCCACCCGCGTCCATAGCGTAGCCATAAACAAATAAGTCCTCATGTTTATACCATTCTTGCTGTCTGTCTGTATTCATTTATTTGAATTCATTTTTTAATAGGAGCTCAATGATCTTAAACACAAAACAATGTGGTCCCTTACAACTCTACAATTGGTATATGATTCTATGGTTGAGGATGATGGGATTTGGAGACCAGCGACATTATGGGCCTTTCCTAAACAGAATAATAACCAAAACACAGACACCCTTTTGCATTTGCAGTTCTTCGGATTTTGCAATGCTGTTCTCCATCCAAACCATGCTTAAACAAACACAATCTATTCAGGGAAAGTGTCCATAGGGATGAATATATTAGCGAAAACGTCATGCAAAATGCATTCTGTCTGGGGGAATTGCTTGCAAAAAGATGCACCGTATTAAGAACCACACAGAAAAATGTGTTTATTAGGAAAAATTCACACTAAAACGCTGGTGAATTTTTACGAGGATTGCAAAACCCCATAGAAGCACATTTCTGCATTTTGTTAAGGGTGCTGAGAGTCGCCAGGAGACCCCAAATTTATTACAGTCAAAGACCAGCTTGCAGGCAAGAGGGATTGCTCACTAATCCACTCTGAGAATTATGTCACTTGTAAGGGACGTGGGTGGTGCTGTGGGTTAAACCACAGAGCCTAGGACTTGCTGATCAGAAGGTCGGCGGTTCGAATCCCTGCGACGGAGTGAGCTCCCGTTGCTCGGTCCCTGCTCCTGCCCACCTAGCAGTTCGAAAGCACGTCAAAGTGCAAGTAGATAAATAGGTACCACTCTGGTGGGAAGGTAAACGGTATTTCTGTGCCCTGCTCTGGTTCGCCAGAAGCGGCTTAGTCATGCTGGCCACATGCCCCGGAAGCTGTACGCCGGCTCCCTCGGCCAGTAAAGCGAGATGAGCGCCGCAACCCCAGAGTTGTCCATGACTGGACTTAACGGTCAGGGGTCCCTTTACCTTTATGTTACTTGTAAAAGGGAGTCCTTGGAGCACCTCACAATTGCCAGACCTTGACTCCCATAGCAAGAGACTTCAGCCAGGAGATAGAAGCAAAACAGCGGCCTGTAGGACTGATTTTTATTGTCGCAACAAGACTTCTCAATACCAGAAAAACGAAGCAGCCAGAAGCCCACAACAATGGTTACATCCAGTTTTTTTAAAGTTTCCCACAATACATTTCCAGAAGCATCATCACGACATCATAGATAAGTCACAGAAAAGGTGTGCTCTCAGGTAGATCCAGAGATCCAGGCATGCCCTGTCACTCAAATATACACTCAACCCCCCGTTGTCGAATGTAATCTGTTCCGGAAGTGCATTCGATTTCCAAAACGTTTGGAAGCTCCTGCAGCCAATCGGAAGCCACGTCGGACGTCTGGTTTCCAAAGAACGTTCACAAACCGGAACACTCACTTCTGGGTTTGTGGCGTTTGGGAGCCAAAACGTTCAACTCGCAAGGCATTTGGAATCCAAAGTACGACTGTACAGTGGACGCTTGGGTTGCAAACGTGATCCATGTGGGAGGCACGTTCGCAACCCGCAGCGCCGCATCTGCGCAGACGTGGGTCGCAATTCGGCGGTTCTGCGCATGCGCAAAGCTTGATTTAGTGCTTCTGCAGGTGCGTGGGCGCCAAAACCTGGAAGTAACCCATTCTGGTACTTCCGGGTTTGGCGCAGTGCACAACCCGAAAACGTGCAACCTGAAGCGTCTGTAACCCGAGGTATGACTGTACTCTGAAAGAGGCATGCCTGCTGGCTAACATGCTAAACAGCAACATGTCCAATGGCAACATTTTTGCTGCCGATCCCTGTTATGGGCGATGGGTGAGGCTCATTCCACCTCAGAGCAAAAACTGGAGGAGGTTACAACAATGCCTTTCTTTGATCTTTGAAATGTCGGTGTACCTGGTGTAGCCATGGCTCCCCATGGCTCCCCATGGCTCCAGTTCAGCTGAGCCCTGATTCATCCTGGAGTGGGAAAATGTCTGTACGCCCTAGTGAGTTTGGAGAACCGGGGGCACCTCTCTCTTTCTGAAAACCTGACAGTTGTAGCCTGATTTTTCTTCTTCAATAGGCACTCAGTGGAATTGTGTGGGGAGTTGATGTTCATTCTGGAACCCCTCTGAAATTGTGGGGCCTCTGTAGGAATATTTCCATTGAACCTGCAAAGCAAGTGAGAGGGGACATCGTGCCATAGCAGAACAAAATGATGGTGGTGGTGGTGATAATAGTAAGAATACCAATACCAATATTTATTTTTTAATTTATTTTTGAAATAATTTTTATTTGGTTTTCAAAAATATAAACATACCACAAAAACAATTCCGAATCCAAATGTCGAGATCACTTTGAATCTCCTGACTTCCTCCCCATTCCTTCCATGCGCCCTATTAATCCTATTTTCAACTGCATATCACTACTTCTTCAATAATAATATTTATATGCTGTCCATCTGACTGGGTTGCTCCAGCCACTCATGGCGGCTCATGATTAAAAAATAGTAAAAACACAATACAGGATCATACACAAAAAACTTCGCAGAACAGGGTTGCACGCAGAGCTCTGGAGCTGGCTACCTGGCCTGTCGCCATCTTGACCTGAAGCCCAGGTGTGCATGAAGAAGGCGAGGACATAAGAATAGGCTGCGGGATCAGGCCCACCTAGTCCACCATCTTATTTTCAAACGTTAAAGACTTCCTTAAACAGGGCTGCCTTCAGATGTCTTCTAAAAGTCAGATACAGTGGTACCTCGGGTTACATACGCTTCAGGTTACATACGCTTCAGGTTACAGACTCCGCTAACCCAGAAATAGTACCTCGGGTTAAGAACTTTGCTTCAGGATGAGAACAGAAATCGTGCTCCGACGGCATGGCGGCAGCAGGAGGCCCCATTAGCTAAAGTGATGCTTCAGGTTAAGAACAGTTTCAGGTTAAGAACGGACCTCCGGAACGAATTAAGTACGTAACCAGAGATACCACTGTAGTTGTTTATTTCCTTGACATATGATGGAAGGGCGTCACTACCGAGAAGGCCCTCTGCCTGGTTCCCTGTAATTTGGCTTCTCGCAGGGAGGGAACCGCCAGAAGGCCCTCGGAGCTGGACCTCAGGATTCAGGCAGAACGATGGGGGTGGAGATGCTCCTTCAGGTATACTGGGCCGAGGCCGTTTAGGGCTTTAAAGGTCAGCACCAACACTGAAAGCAAACCCTGCTTGCTAATGAACTACCATACCCTCCAATATTTCTCAGATGAAAATAGGGACGTTAATAAATAACAACAACAACAACAATTATAATACCCTGCCCATTTGACTAGGTTGCTCCAGCCACTCTGGGCAAACTTCCAACATATATAAAAACATAATGAAACATTAAACATTAAAAGCCGTCCCTTCTCCTTGGTTCAGGGGTCGCATAACTCCATACCCTCCAACATTTTTCCGATGAAAATAGGAACATCCTAAGGAAAAATGGGACATTCTGGGATCAAATCTGAAACTGGGACAGCTTCTGTAAATCCGGGACTGTCCCTGGAAAACAGGGACACTTGGCGGGTCTAAACTACTGGTCACCCAACTTTAAGCTCCTGTTGTTCATTTGTAGCCTTGTCCATACTTGTCTCACACCTGATATCAAAAGTATTGGTGGTATATGGGTGTCGCTAGTGAGGAAAAGCCTCATGGGCCAAATCTGGGCTGAACGAGGCATGTGGGCTGGTAGTTCCCCATCAATGCAATGGTAACAAGGTTACTCTGGGAGTTTTGCTGGGGTAATGAAAAGGGGCCAGAATTTGGCCTCTTAGCCTCCTCTGATGTGCACACACAGCAATCTGGTTTAAGAGGAAACAGACTGCAAATTGCTCAGGATAGTGTTGCATTCTTGCACAATTTCCTCAAGCTGGGTTTTCCCCTTGATAGTGCAAGCTGGTTTTAAAACAAAAAGCCACCAGTTTTAACAGGTTTTTCTCATAATAAAAAAAATCAGTTGGCTGGGGCAACATTCCTCAGTGAGGTAGATTTGAGAGCAAAGGGACAGAGCAGGCTTTGGAAGGTGAATCAGCTCAGAAGAAGACACCCCTATCCAATGTACTGGTAAATGTATGTTTGACATGTAGGCTTAGGTGCTGACTCCTCTCACACAGTCTGAAAAGCAGGGCGTTGAATAGCATAAAAAAAGACACAATAATATAAATAAACTGGTGTTATAAGAAAAACTGCTCCCTTTCCCTTATGGGGTGTTCCGGAGCCCATATTGAGTCTTTAAGTGGGCTCTATATCAGTAGGAGAAAATAACAGAGGCCAACCAGAGTGTTGTTGTTGTTTAGTTGTTTAGTCGTGTCCGACTCTTCGTGACCCCATGGACCAGAGCACACCAGGCACTCCTGTCTTCCACTGCCTCCCGCAGTTTGGTCAAACTCATGCTGGTAGCTTCTATGACACTGTCCAACCATCTCATCCTCTGTCGTCCCCTTCTCCTTGGGCCCTCCATCTTTCCCAACATCAGGGTCTTTTCCAGGGAGTATTCTCCCCTCATGAGGTGGCCAAAGTCTTGGAGCCTCAGCTTCAGGATCTGTCCTTCCAGTGAGCAATCAGGGCAAATTTCCTTCAGAATGGAGAGGTTTGATCTTCTTGCAGTCCATGGGACTCTCAAAAGTCTCCTCCAGCACCATAATTCAAAAGCATCAATTCTCCGGCGATCAGCCTTCTTTATGGTCCAGCTCTCACTTCCATACATCACTGCTGGGAAAACCATAGCTTGAACTATACGGACCTTGTTGGCAAGGTGATGTCTCTGCTGTCTAGTATACACCAGAGTATACTGAGAAGCAAAGCGGCTAGTAAGCCTGATCTTTATTCAAAGAACAGTTGCAACGGGGTCCCTACTCACCATACGCAGGAGGGAGGAGAACCCCGAACAATGGTGTGCAAGCTCACCCTCTAGCCCAAGACCACCCCCCAAAAAACATCATACATCCATCAATCACAGAAGGAGGCGGTCTACAGCAGAAATCCTGTCTGCCAGGTTACATGATAATGGTCACTGATTGGATTACCTGGGCAGCCTGGCCATTTTTTGTGTGATGGTTACGTTAATTCTTTAGTTCCTGAATCCAGGTCACAGGCTCACCCTATTCATACACAGATACGCCCTTAAGACAGGATATTCAAGCAAAAAGACAATGGGAAGGCTTTCCCCATTTTCCTCCCTTAATGCAGAGGAATATTTGAGGTCAATGGGAGAGTCAAAATGGCTTCAGGATTGCTCTCCTGTACTATTTCAAACACATGGTTCATGTATTTCGATATGTCTGCATTTATGAATATTTATTCTATATCTGAGACCTTAAAATTCTTATAACACTGGGTTGCCCCAGCCACTCTGGGTGGCACCCAATGTATATAAAAACAAAATAAAACATTTGTCAGGGGTTCAGGGAGAGAGGCACAGATGAGGGAGGAGACTGAGTGCGAGGGGGAAGAATCCCGGAACGAGGAGGAGGAGGATGACAATGACTTGAGGGTTTCCATGAGTCTTTCAAGTGAATCGGAGGATTCCCAAAAGGGGGCGCCCCTGGTCAGGCCAAGGGGAGCCACAGGGGGGACTCGTCAGGAGCAGGGGAGCAGCAGGGGAACCCCGAGTGGGAGTTGGAGATCGGGGCCGGCTTCCCCGCCGGAACGGAGTGAAGAGGGTGGAGTTCCCAGTGTGACAGACGAAGCAGAGCAGGAAGCAGAGAGGGGAAGGAGATCGGGGCAAGACGTCCTGCTGGAAGGGGCGGAGAGTAGTACAGAGAGTAGTGTAACTGTCAAGAGGAAGGTCAGAGGTAGCGAACGCGCGCCAAGTTCGAATGTGGAGGCGCGCGGAAATGCGGAGAGCCCGGAGGAGGAGCCTGGTCCCAAAGCACGAAGGAGGGGGGAGCAGGCGTCTGGGGATTCAGCGTCAGGGGAATCCAGGAGGGAAGGAACCCAGGGGGGCAGAAAGACCCTGCGGAAAAGAAAGGACAGGAAGAGGTGGACCAGCACAAGCCTCTTAAACTGGTGTAGAGGCGGGACTGATTCAGAGGGGACTTCAGCGGTCTAAGCGTAACAGACGTGGGGCTGCGCGCCTCGGCTGTGGAGCAAACAATGTTCTTCAATAAAAGCTTTTGTAAATAAAGTGGACTTGGCGTTGGTCTCTTGTGAGCTGGGACCTGAGGCGGCCCTGACAACATTCAACTTTAAAAACCTTCCTATACAGGACTACCTTCAGATGTCTTTTAGAGGTTGCATAGTTATTTATCTCCTTGGCTCAGGAGTCACATAACTCCATACCCTCCAACATTTCTCTGATGGAAATAGGGTCATCCTAAGGAAAAGTGGGACATTCTGGGTTCAAATCAGAAACTAGGATGGCTTCTGAAAACCCGGGACTGTCCCTGGAAAATACAGACATTTGGAGGGGCTGATATTATGTCTGGAGGTGGACGGGTGAGGAGAAACTGTAGGCTCTTTTTATTTCCTGTAGGAAAAGGGAATTTGCTGTGCATTTGGGGAATATTTGTTGCCACCTGGTGGTACAATAGAAGAATGCAAGGTTTTTCTGCAGGTAAAGGTAAAGGTACCCCTGCCCGTACGGGCCAGTCATGTCCGACTCTGGGGTTGTGCGCTCATCTCACTCTAGAGGCCGGGAGCCAGCGCTGTCCGGAGACACTTCCGGGTCACGTGGCCAGTGTGACGAAGCTGCTCTGGCGAGCCAGCACCAGTGCAGCACATGGAAACGCCGTTTACCTTCCCGCTATAAAGCGGTACCTATTTATCTACTTGCACTTAAGGGGGCTTTCGAACTGCTAGGTGGGCAGGAGCTGGGACCGAACGATGGGAGCTCACCCTGCCACGGGGATTCGAACCGCCGACCATGATATCGGCAGGTCCTAGGCGCTGAGGTTTTACCCACAGTGCCACCCGCGTCCCCTTTCTGCAGGTGGAGATACCATTTTTTTGCAGATCAGAGAGCACCCAGGTTTTGCCCACAAATCAGTGCTGGATTTACGTATAAGCTAAACAAACTATAGCTTAGGGCCCCACTCTCTTGGGGGACCCAAAAAATTTTAAAGGAAAAAACAACAACCTGGATGTACATTTCCAAAATATAAGATAAAAAACAAATAAAATAAAACCTACATACAGTAACCCATGTTTTGTGTTGTGTAGGCTCTGGGTGGCGCTGTGGGTTAAACCACAGAGCCTAGGACTTGCCGATCAGAAGGTTGGCGGTTCGAATCCCCGCAATGGGGTGAGCTCCCCTTGCTCGGTCCCTCCTTCTGGCAACCTAGCAGTTCGAAAGCACGTCAAAGTGCAAGTAGATAAATAGGTGGCATTCCCTTTTGGCAAAGTTCCTGGAGCCGCGTGCTGCCACCTTGTGGCACAATAGGACTCAGCAGGCTGCCTTGCAAATGAAGAGGCAAGCCAAGGTTGGAGTCTACGCACACATATATAAAAATAAAAAAACCCCAGTTCTACGGCCGGTGTTTCCAAAGTGGAAAGCGAACGAGGTCCCGACTAAAGAAGAATGGCAACTTAAACTGGTGGAATATGCGCAGCTTGCGGACCTATCATATAGAATAAGAGAACAGGAAGAACATACGTTTTAGAGAAAACTGGAAAATGTTTATTGAATATATGGGGGGAAATGGTGTACACTTGAAACCGTTGGCAGCATTAAGATAAATTCAACAGTGTAAACGAGTTTTATGGATGTAATAGTGGAAATACTGAATGGTTTAGTTTATGTGAAATACGCAGGAGTTTATGGTATGCAAAATGAACCATGGAAAGAGAAGAAGGGAAGGCACTGATATGTTAAAGGTAAAGGGACCCCTGACCGTTAGGTCCAGTCGTGGCCGACTCTGGGGTTGCGGCGCTCATCTTGCTTTATTGGCCGAGGGAGCCGGCGTACAGCTTCCAGGTCATGTGGCCAGCATGACTAATCCCCTTCTGGCGAACCAGAGCAGCGCATGGAAACGCCGTTTACAGGGAGCAGGGACCGAGCAATGGGAGCTCACCCCGGCGCAGGGATTCGAACCTCCGACCTTCTGATCGGCAAGCCCTAGGCTCTGTGGTTTAACCCACAGTGCCACCCGCGTCCCCACTGATATGGTAAGATTGTTTTAAATGAATATTTGAAATTGTAAAACAGAAAATTTAATAAAAATCACACACACACACAAACTGTTCTGAGAATGCTTTTTAAAAAGCGTTTTTAAAAATACATTGAATTTTCCATAAGGCTCACTATCACCATCTAGTGTCACATTGTATATTGCACTTAAAACACACTGAAAACATTATATTTGCAGCAGGTGGCACTGTGGTCTAAACCACTGAGCCTAGGGCTTTCTGGTCAGAAGGTCAGCAGTTTGAATACTCTTGAGGGGGTGAGCTCCCATTGCTCAGTCCCAGCTCCTGCCAACCTAGCAGTTCGAAAGCACATCAGAGCGCAAGTAGATAAATAGGTACCACTCTGGCGGGAAGGTAAAAGGCATTTCTGTGCGCTGCTCTGGTTCGCCAGAAGCGGCTTAGTCATGCTGGCCACAAGACCCGGAAGCTGTATGCCGGCTCCCTCGGCCAGTAAAGCGAGATGAGCGCTGCAACCCCAGAGTCGTCCGCAACTAGACCTAATGGTCAAGTGTACCTTTACCTTTACCTTTTTAGCTGAGTCCAAGTTTAAAGGAACCCAGGTGACAATGAGATGATATGCCTTCTTTCAGTGGTTCTATCTACTTCAGTTTTGTCAGCACTGACTGGAAGCAGCTCTCCAGGGTTCCAGATGCAGAACATTCCCAGCCCTACCCAGACCCTGAGATCATCTTCTCAGGCCCTTCTTCATGTGCCTCCTCCACAAGAAGTCCAGAGGGTGGCAACACGGGAACGGGGCCTTCTCTGCAGTGGCTCCCCATTTGTGGAATACTCTCCCCAGGGAGGTTTGTCTGGCGCCTTCATCATACAGTTTTAGGCGCCAGGCAAAAACGTTCTTCTTCAACCAGGTTTTGGGCTGATTGACATCTGAAGCCCTTTTGAAAGAGGTTGGGCAGGGGGGTTATTGTTTTTATTTTGATAATGCATTTTGTGTTCTTATATAGTGGAACCTTGGTTTTCGAACGCTTCAGAAGCCGAACAATTTGGAACCCGAACGCCGACAACACGGAAGTGGCTGCTTCCGTTTTTGAATGATTTTTGGAAGCCGAACGGCTTCTGAGGCGCGTTTCTCCATTTTCCCTCTATTTTTTCAATGGATTTTGCCAACTGGCAATTGTGCCTTGGTTGTCGAATGTTTTTGGTAGTTGAACGGTCTTCCAGAATGGATTACCATACTTTTCTATGCATAAGACGAGGTTTTTTTAAACTCTAACATAATGTTAAAAAAGGGGGGTCGTCTTATACACGGATAGTCTTATACATCTCCCCCCCAAAAAAGCTCAACAACCTTGGGCAATGCCCGCCCCCCAAGCTAAACAACTCTGGGTCATCTCCCCCCATTTTCTTGAATCTGAGTCCTCCAAAATAGGGATCGTCTTATACACGGGGACGTGTTATACATGGAAAAATATTGTATGTTCGACAACCGAGGTTCCACTGTATTGTGATTTTATCTTGTGAACCACCCCCGAGACTTGCAGGTATACAGTGGTACCTCGGGTTAAGAACTTAATTCATTCTGGAGGTCCATTCTTAACATGAAACTGTTCTTAACCTGAGGTACCACTTTAGCTAATGGGGCCTCCCACTGCCACCGCGCGATTTCTCTTCTCATCCTGAAACAAAGTTCTTAACCTGAGGTACTATTTCTGGGTTAGCGGAGTCTGTAACCTGAAGCGTCTGTATCCTGAAGCGTCAGTAACCCGAGGTACCACTGTAAAGTGATATACAAATGTATTTGTTTATATAATAATAATAATAATAATAATACATGGAGATCATGGAGATGCCAGGATGAAAGCTATGACCAGCTTGCAAGCAATGCTTGTGCTTTCCTGCTTAATTTCACCTTGGTGTTGTTGTTTTTTTACAGTTTGTCTGAACAGAAATCTCCTTGAGTCATTCCCTGGGATATTAAACACCTTCCCTGGGATATTAAACATCTCTAAGGCAGGTGGCGTGACACATCATAACTCATATTATAATTAACACGACATAACAGCTGGACTTCCCTTGTCCCAGCATAGATGCCTTCTGCAAAAGCGTTTCGCTTGCATAATCCTCCAGGAGATAAAGCCTTTGCTTCCTCTGGTTTTGTCTCTGTGACTTGATGGATCTGCACCAATACTAGGGGGTTTCATAACCCTTGCTTATTATCCCTCTGTTCACACCCTTGCCGCTGCCAGGATCCACAGCCCGGCGACACCTCGCCCAAGGCTCCTGGCTGGTTTCGACATTCTGACTTTCCCCACAATCCTCCGCCTCCCTTTAAAAAGGGAGAGAGGTAAAACCTGCAGCTTTTAGAAGGAAGGCTAAGCGTAAACCGGGCACAGGTACGTCCTCAATTGTTTCTGTGCTTTCAAGAAATGGGCTAGGCCAGGGACGGGGAGCTCATTTCTTCCCCACCTTGATGTTGTTGGACTCCAGCTCCCATTATCTCTGACTGTTGGCTGATGGGAGGCAGCAGTGTGGATAGATAATTTTGTTCTTTGGATTATCCGTTCTTATTGCTGGGCTTTAGAGTCATAGACTCATAGGTAAAGGTAAAGGGACCCCTGACCATTAGGTCCAGTCATGGCCGACTCTGGGGTTGCGGCGCTCATCTCGCTTTATTGGCCTAGGGAGCTGGCGTACAGTGTCCGGGTCATATGGCCAGCATGACTAAGCCGCTTCTGGCGAACCAGAGCAGCACACGAAAACGCCCTTTACCTTCCCGCCAGAGTGGTACCTATTTATCTACTTGCACTTTGACGTGCTTTCGAACTGTTAGGTTGGCAGGAGCAGGGATCGAGCAACGGGAGCTCACCCCGTTGCAGGGATTCGAACCGGTGACCTTCTGATCGGCAATTCCTAGGCTCTGTGGTTTAACCCACAGCGCCACCCGTGTCCCTTCATAGACTCATAGAACTCCAGAATTGGAAGGGATCGTGAGGGTCATCTGGTCCAATCTCCTGCGATGCAGGAATCTTTTGCCTAACATGGGGCTCAAACCCACAACCCTGAGATTAAACATCTCAAGTTCTACTGACTGAGCTATCCCAGGTCTAACGATGCTACAGCTGGGCTGGGGAATCTGTGGTCCTCTTTTGGACTACAAGACCTGCCAACTCTGGCCATTGGCTGTGCTCACAGGAGATGATAGGTCCAGCAACATTTGCGGGACCATTACAGCTTCCATCAACCCTGACTGTTGACCATGCTGGCTGGAGCAGTTGGCAGGTGGAACCCAACAGCATCTGCCTATCTTCTTTTTTTGAAAGTGAAGATGATTATACCTCCATGGCAAAGTGCACACATTGATGTAGGAGGTCTCTCCAGGTAGGACTGGGGAAGACTCCTGTTTGAATCCTGGAGAGCTGCTGCCTGTCAAAGCAGACAATACTGAACCAGATGGACCAACGTCTGACTCTTTATAAGGCAGGGATGGGGAACATGTAGCTCTTAAGAGCTTGCTGGACTCCATCTCCCATCATTGCTGAGCCTTGGCCGTGCTGGCTGGTGCTGATGGGAGTTGGAAGCCAATCACACCTGGAGGACCACAGGACTGAAAGTACGACCCCTCCCCTTTTCTGTGGCACTATATATTGGTGCAAATGGTCTTATGGGGAGGCTCTCTTCAGGTGGTACATGTGTCTGGCTTCACTTCCTTCCAAATGTGAAAATCCAGCCCTGCTGCACTTGTCTCCCCTGCCCTCTCTTCCTGAGGCAAAGGACAATCTGTGAGGAAATAATAAAAGGTAAAGGTAAAGGTACCCCTGCCCGTACGGGCCAGGCTTGCCACACTCTAGGGTTGTGCGCTCATCTCACTCTATAGGCCGGGAGCCAGCGCTGTCCGCAGACACTTCCGGGTCACGTGGCCAGCGTGACGAAGCTGCATCTGGCGAGCCAGAGCCGCACACGGAAACGCCGTTTACCTTCCCGCTAGTAAGCGGTCCCTATTTATCTATTTGCACCCGGGGGTGCTTTCGAACTGCTAGGTTGGCAGGCGCTGGGACCGAGCAATGGGAGCACACCCCGCCGCGGGGATTCGAACCACCGACCTTTCGATCGGCAAGTCCTAGGCGCTGAGGCTTTAACCCACAGCGCCACCCGCGTCCCAAGGCAAATAATAGATTCATCCAAATCTGTATGCAGGCCTACTGCTTCATCAAAATGTAATTTATTTTGGTGATGCTGCCAGTAGAGCCCTGTTAGGATCTCTCAACATACACACCGTATCACCAGCATAAAGACTCAACAAGTGTTCTTTGCACTGTCCCCTCGTAAATTCAGCCAGCAGATGCAAAAAGAGTGAAGAGCAATGGGGACCAGGGACATCTCTGTTTAGTACCCCTTCAAATAAAAGTCAGTGAGGAATCCTGATCATGGGTACTGTTGTTGTTTAGTCATGTCCAACTCTTCGTGACCCCCTGGACCAGAGCACGCCAGGCACTCCTGTCTTCCACTGTCTCCCGCAGTTTGGTCAGGCTCATGTTTGTAGCTTCGAGAACACTGTCCAGCCATCTCGTCCTCTGTCGTCCCCTTCTCCTTGGGCCCTCCATCTTTCCCAACATCAGGGTCTTTTCCAGGGAGTCATCTCTTCTCATGAGGTGGCCAAAGTATTGGAGCCTCAGCTTCAGGATCTGTCCTTCCAGTGAGCACTCAGGACTGATTTCCCTCAGAATGGATAGGTTTGATCTTCCTGCAGTCCATGGGACTCTCAAAAGTCTCCTCCAGCACCATAATTCAATAGCAACAATTCTTTGGTGATCAGCCTTCTTTATGGTCCAGCTCTCACTTCCATACATCACTACTGGGAAAACCATAGCTTTAACTATATGGACCTTTGTTGGCAAGGTGGTGTCTCTGCTTTTTAAGATGCTGTCTAGGTTTGTCATTGCTCTTCTCCCAAGAAGCAGGTGTTAAAGAAATCCAAACGCACTATGGGGTTAAACAAGGATGTGTCCTCGCGCCAATGCTATTTAATTTCTACATCAACTCTTTAGCAGTAAATATGGAGAAAGAAAATGCCCACCCTCCCAAACTGGCAGGTATGCCCCTCCCGGTGCTTCTGTATGCGGACGACGCAGTCCTGCTCTCCTTTTCCTGCGTTGGCTTGAGGAAGCTTTTGAGATCACTTGCTGACTATTGTCAAGCGGAACAACTATCAATAAATTATAGCAAATCTAAAATTATGGTGTTTTCAAAAAAAAGAAGGAAACACAAATGGAGAATTAATGGACATCCTATTGACCAGGTAGCAACTTTCAAATACCTGGGAATAACTTTTCAGGAAAGGGTCTCGTGGCACCAACAGATGAAAAACGCCATTGCCAACGCAGGAAGGGCCAATAAAGCCCTTACAAGATTTTTTCACGGGAAAGGGGGTAAATACGTTCCGGCGGCCTCCCAGGTTTTTGCTGCAAAAATACTCCCACAACTCACTTATGGATCCCAGGTTTGCAGTTTTAAAAATTTTGCGCCTATGGAGGCATTTCAAACAAAATTCTATCGGTGTTTATTGGGGATCCCCCCCTGTGTATCTAATATAGCTGTCCGCTTAGAAGTTGGACAACCACCCGTTAACGCGCGGTTGTGGATTCTAAAGATACACTACTGGTTAAAACTTATTTTTTTCCCGGCCGGTTTGGCTCCTTTAACACTCTTAGACACCTTTCATTCTACCTGGAAAGCTTCCCTGTTTGAAAAGATAAGAAGCCTGGGATTCTCCCCGCAGATCTTGATAGCGGCAGGATATGAGAGAGCCAGAAGTCAAGTGCTCCAACGCATTAGGGACATAGAGCTGCAATGTCATATGGGCAAAATGGATAAACATGCCACAATTAGAGACTTTGGAAGAGGGTTCTCACCCGCAAATTATCTGGCTGATTTACAAATACCTAAGTACAGACACTCCTTCACCCTGGCCAGATTTAACGTTCTGCCCTCTGCCCTGCTGCTAGGCAGATATGAGGGCAAACCATATGAGTCACGTGTTTGCCCATGTGGCTCATCGGAAGTGGAAACAAGTCTGCATGTATTGCTGCACTGTAGTTACTACAAGGATCTACGCCTGACCTTTATTGCCCCAGTTCTACAAAAGCTTAAAAATGTACCAGAACCCCAACGTATGAGAGCCTTGGTAGAAGATAAGGTTCCTGAAATTACGATCAATGTTGCCAAATTCTGTGTAGCCGCTATTAGGCGCAGGAAACAAGAGCTTTCCAATGTCAATATGCAGGCGAAGGCAAATACTTAATTTTATTTATGCTGTCTAATTTCAAATTGCTGTTATGGCCTAATCTGTATTGAAATTGTCCTTTGTTTTTTCCTGGTGTTATGCTTCGCTGACTAGCTGTACGAGTTAACCTGGTCTGTGACCGTTTAATAAAATTTGATTTGATTTGCCAAGAAGCAGGTGTCTTTTAATTTCGTGGCTGCTGTCGCCATCTGCACTGATCATGGAACCCAAGACAGTAAAATCTCTCCCTGCCTCCATTTCTTCCCCTTCTATTTGCCAGGAGGTGATGGGACCAGTGGCCATGATCTTAGGGTTTTTTTATGTTGAGCTTCAGACTATATTTTGCGCTCTCCTCTTTCACCCTCATTAAAAGGTTCTTTAATTCCTCCTCATGGGTACACACTGTGGCATAATTCACTTTATACAACTAAGCAGTTGCTGCTGTAGATTTAGCCTCCAACTGGTATTTGTTCAAAATACCCAACAAGCAACACCATTCCAGGGAATCAAATGCTTTATAGGGATCTGTAGCCAATGGAGTTTGCCGCCTTCTACAATCAAATGCATATTGGATTAACAAACAGCATATTGGATCTGCCGTATGTGTATTGGGTATGAACCCTGTCTGATCTAAATTCACAATTGTTGCAATCACCCTGCACACATGAGATGCCAAAACTGATATAATCGTTTTCTTTAATCCTCATTAAGCAGGGTGAAAGGTCTGTATGATCCCACTTCCTGCCTATCTTGTCCAGGTTTGAGTGAGACAATAATCTGAGAAGCATTCCATGTCTTTTGGGTGCTGCTTCCCTGCCATACCTCATTAAACAAAATTAGTCACATCAGGTATGCTGTGAACTGCCCAGAGATCTATGGATAAAGGGTGGGATACAAATAATAATAATAATAATAATAATAATAATAATAATAATAATAATAATAGAAAGAAGTGCAAAACTGGGGGGGGGGGTCTATTTTGTTTCAGCTTTGAAATTGCAGTCTTACATTTCCCAAATATAACTAAGTCTTCTTTTCCAAAGGTTCAGTTATTTGAGATAAATCAGAATAATATTCTGCAAATATATTATGAATAGTCTTGTGATTAAATGTAAGCCTTCCATCTCTTGGGTTCATAGAACATTGTCTACTGTAATATCTCTCATACCAAACTTGGAGTATATATAATGTTTTCTAGACCTGCTTTAACCCGTCAATATTTTATTTCCCGCAGGTCTTTAATAGCAAGATGATGGCCAGCCAAGAGATTATTCTGCTTTTTCTGTGTGCTCTGTCACAAGGTAAGCTTCAAAGTCAACCGAAACAACAGGAGGATGTGGTATGATCATCAGCATGACTGTACTACCTGATAATGCATGGGGATAGAGTTACCATAATTCAGGGCCGGATTTAGGTTTGATGAAGCCCTAAGCTGCTGAAGGTAATGGGGCCCTTTATATCTCCAGCTGTCCTTTGTCGACGACAAATTGTCACTGGTTTTTGTGTTGAATATATGCTATATGGTAATTTATGGACCTAATAGGTATCTAAAGCACATAACAAATAGGAGCCTAAAGGTAAAAGTAAAGGGACCCCTGAATGTTAGGTCCAGTCGCGGACGACTCTAGGGTTGCGACGCTCATCTCGCTTTATTGGCCGAGGGAGCCGGCGTACAGCTTCCAGGTCATGTGGCCAGCATGACTAAACTGCTTCTGGCAAACCACAGCAGCGCACGGAAACGCCGTTTACCTTCCCGCCAGAGTGGTACCTATTTATCTACCTGCACATTTTGGTGTGCTTTTGAGCTGCTAGGTTGGCAGGAGCAGGGACCGAGCAACGGATGCTCACCCCTTCGCGGGGATTCAAACCGCTGACCTTCTGATCGGCAAGCCCTAGGCTCTGTGGTTTAACCCACAGCACTACCCGTGTCCCATATATGGTAATTTATGGACCTAATAGGTATCTAAAGCCATTTGCACATCACAAATAGGAGCCTACACAACACAAAACACTGTTGCTGTATGTAGGTTTTATTTTATTTGTTTTTTATCTTATATATTGGAAATGGACATCCAGTTTCCTTTAATTTTTTGGGGGGGGGACCCCCAAAGGAGTGGGGCCCTAAGCTACAGTTTGTTTAGCTTATACGCAAATCCGGCACTGCCATAATTCATTGAGGAGACCTCAGTTAGGATTTTAGCCATCGGTTGGCTTGCATTGGAATCAAAAGGAGTGGTAGAGCTTGGAAGGAACGCTGTGAGCCCTGGTTTCGCACACCTGTGCCACTTCACAATTTTTCTTTTGTGTGTTCCCAGCTTCGGGGTGCTTCAAACTCATCACCCCCTCCAAGTGGGGTGCAAAGCCGGCCAACTGCTCTGAACCTTTGAAGGACCTCCCGCCTGAGTACGTTATCATCATCCACACAGCTCAGAATCCGTGCAAAACGCGAGCCGAATGCTCCAGAGAAGTCAGGAACGCTCAGGATTACCACCTGGGCCTCAAAGGGTGGTGCGATGTGGCCTATAAGTAAGAGCGTCGTTCTTTATTCTTGTACTAAAGTATCTTAATTATCTCTTTTCCTTGCTGCAGTTCTGTTAGCCGAGATCGCTGTTTGACTTTGCATAAGCCGCTTCAAATGTCAACCTAACAAGAAAATAACCTACAGTGGTACCTTGGTTCTCGAACTTAATCCATTCTGGGAGTCTGTTCGACTTCCGAAACCGTTCAAAAACCAAAGCTCGGCTTCCGATTGGCTGCAGGAGCTTCCTGCACTCAAGCAAAAGCCACGTCGGATGTTCGGCTTCCGCAAAATGTTTGCAAACTGGAACACTTAGTTCTGGGTTTGGGGTGTTTGGGAGCCATTTTGTTCTGCAACTAAGCCGTTTGGGAACCAAGGTACGACTGTATACACACACACACACACACACACACACACACACACACACACTGCCTGAATGGGTTTCTCTATACAGTGTGTTACGGAAAAATCTGGGTGCAGGGCTATTCTGCCACCCAGCTCGTCAGACTAAGTAAGTCCGCGGGTCCCTGCGGAAGAAAATGAGCTCAGCCGGACAGGAGCAAACTGCAGGAGATCCAAGTTTATTGCGCAACAGGTTCAAGACGAGATTGAACCCCAAGAATGGGGCGACATAAACTTTTAAAAGTTCCCTCCAAGTCCCAGAATACAGTGTCATGAATACATTATGGGAAGGTTGGGTTTCATGGATTACATCATGAATATATTACACACGTCATGAATATCTCAGAGAAAGGTGGGGTTACACTAATTAACATTTGAGATAAGGGAGGGGGAAATATGTAGAGCGAGAGATACACATGGATAAACATTTATCAAGTACCGGTGGTGGCAAGACAAAGGGCCAGAGATATGCATCGTCTGCCACCTGGTATTGCCCGGAGGAAGGGTTAGGCGAAACGATCTGACAGGATTAGGAAGTTCCTGTGTACGTGCCCTGCCGCTTCAGGGATTATGGAGGTCGGGGTGGCATCATGGAGTCCAAAGGGAGCTGAGTTGAATGACACCAAGAGCTAGGAAATCGGAGTTATGGTTGATTTTATATCAATTTCCAAAGGTTTTCTATGCTTTCTGACCTATTCCGTATTGGTGATCAAAGCGGAAACAAAATGGACACATTGTAGCAAGAATGGATACATTATAACAAGACTTTGACAGTTTTACGAGGTCTCTGGTTTCGGATCCATTGTTCTCGCCGTGGGGGGCCATCAGCAGCTTGTCAGGAGGTTAAATGAGGCGTGCAAGAGCTCCCTGAGCTAGATCCTGCAGGATGAATGCACGGCTGTGATTGGCTAAAGCGTGGCTCGTTTTATGAATGGGGAATACAATATGATACGGTCGACTCACTTTAGGAATAGGGCGAGAGAAAGGCATAGGAAAGATGGGGCTTATTCCGCCCGCGTGAAGACAGGAAAGAGAGCCTTTTATTTACAAGGCAGGGGTACAGTGTGGTGCCTATGCAATGGTGCGGGGGCTGAGGGTTCGAGGCCGGCTGGGCACTGCAGGGGCCATCGCCTCGGACCCCTTCAGGGAGCGGTGGGGAAGGATGGGTACCCCCCCCTCGTTCCTTCCGTATCAAGTGGTACCTCGGGTTAAGTACTTAATTCATTCTGGAGGTCCGTTCTTAACCTGAAACTGTTTTTAACCTGAAGCACCACTTTAACTAATGGGGCCTCCTGCTGCCACCGCGCAGCCAGAGCACGATTTCTGTTCTCATCCTGGAGCAAAGTTCTGATCTCGAAGTACTATTTCTGGGTTAGCGGAGTGTGTAACCTGAAGTGTATGTAACCTGAAGCGTATGTAACCCGAAGTACCACTGTATATCTCAACAACTATAAGAACTAGAAGCTGAAACATAAAGCAAAGAGGGAGGTCCTTGTCCCACAGAGCTTACCATTCCAGAGGTGGGTTGCATAGGCTCAGAATAACCTGAAACCCTTTTGCAAACAACAGAGGAACTGAGGCAATAAAATAGATTCCGGTATTGTGAGCCCCAACCCACCAGTTAGTAATTCAACCGAGTTTGCGATGAGCCCTCATAACCCTGGAACTTGGGGATATTCCAGTGGAATTGAATGTTGCAAGATACACGACAAACAAAAGAAAGCACATCTTCACACAGCACATCATTGTAAACCATTAACTCTGTTTTTTATTTAAAAAGTGACTGGGAAAGGTGTTGGATTCCAGAATAACATAGCAAGTCAGTAAGGTAAAGGTAAAGGTACCCCTGCCGGTACAGGCCAGTCTTGCCAGACTCTAGGGTTGTGCGCTCATCTCACTCTAGAGGCCGGGGGCCAGCGCAGTCCGGAGACACTTCCGGGTCACGTGGCCAGCGTGACATCGCTGCTCTGGCGAGCCAGCGCAGCACACGGAACGCCGTTTACCTTCCCGCTGGTAAGCAGTGCCTATTTATCTACTTGCACCCAGGGGTGCTTTCGAACTGCTAGGTTGGCAGGCGCTGGGACCGAACGACGGGAGCTCACCCCGCCGTGGGGATTCGAACCGCCGACCATGCGATCGGCAAGTCCTAGGCGCTGAGGTTTTACCCACAGCGCCACCCGCGTCCCTAGCAAGTCAGTAGCTGTTTATAAAGAGCTTCAATCTTACTACAATCACACTTAATTCATATTGCTGTGAGTCCGTGTTGTTCGTTTTTCCATATAGGAAATTGCTGCTGTATTTCTGCTTTTAGACTAGAATTTTGCATGTATTGAAGAACCTAGACGACTTTAAGCACGATCCGTTTTGCTAGGTTTATAAC